>NW_014578163.1:99967-110728 GCF_000485595.1 Priapulus caudatus
GCTCTCTCTCTTTCTCTCTCTCTCTCTCTCGCTCTCTCGCTCTCTTGCTCTCTCTCTCTCTCTCGCTCTCTCGCTCTCTTGCTCTCTCTCTCTCTCTCGCTCTCTCGCTCTCTTGCTCTCTCTCTCTCTCTCTCTCGCTCTCTCGCGCGCGCGCTGTGCCTGTGGCTCTGTCTGTAGTTCTTTGTGTGCCTGTGTTTTTGCGCGAATATTCCAGCCGCTATTATGCATCAATGTAGATTTGTTTCCGTAACTATCGAATAATTTCAGTATCATTTGTGCAAATTACATTTGTTAAATTAGTTAGCATGTTTAATGCATGTTCAGCATGCAATGTTTAGCATGTTCACGTGATTCCTTGCGAAAATTTGACCCTGCCCTAGGAAAATAGAGGCGACCCGCTAGCCGTCCACCATTAGATGTTCGCGTACGGCGGGCTTCCACATACGACTTTTATGAAAGCGCCGAGCACTCTTCGGCTCCCTCCCCTAGATTCAGTAGCGGATTATCAATGGGGCAAAGGGGGCATTTGCCCCCGGCCCTACAAGTCGACCGGCCCTAAAGTGTTGTGACTACAAAAAGAAATTAGTTTATTATTTTATCTTGGGCCGGCCCTACCACTTTCATATGACTACATTTGTTTTTGCTTTCTACTTGTTTTCATTTTTTCCGTGTTTTCTGGTGTACATTGCAGCAGCTAGGAATAATATTCGCTTTAAGGTAGCTAGTGGGGTTAAAAGTACCAATTTGTCAAAATGTTTTTGTTTAAATTGTAACTCTATTAATTATTTTCGAACGTTTCCTTTTCATTTTTCAATATTAATTGCTTATAATTATCCACTAAACAGGTCGAAAAACATTATATGCTTATGGGAAGGGGCGGGTGGATGGGCGGCCCAAATATATGATATGCCCCCGGCCCAGGCAACTGTTAATCCGGCGCTGCCTAGATTACTATTTAAAGACAATCAAAAATGCTGTAATATTTGATAGCATGCACGTGAAGCTTTGTTGTAAACTATATTCCAACATGAGCTTCGAAACAACTATGTTTAGAACTTAACTAGGTGTTATATTAAAGAAAAGCATACATTGTAATATTGTCTGTAATATTGGGTAGCATGCACACAAGCACATTGCATTTGTTGTGAACGCTATTCCAACATGATCATTGAACAGCTATGTAACCAGGTGGCTTATATTAACAAAACAGACATAAATGTCTGTAATATTGGGTAGCATGCACGCAGGCCAATACCAATAATATTATTATGTGTAATATTGGATAGCATAGATGCGATCATGCGAGCATATATATGCATCTAGCCTTTGTGGTAAACTCTATATTCCAACAAGATCATCGAAACTGCTATGTGACCAGCTGGTGGGTTATTTATTAAAAACAGACATAAATGCCTGTAATATTGGTTAGCATGCACACAAGCACATCGCCTATGTGGTAAACTCCATCTAACATAACCATGGAAACAGCTATTATTTTTTAAACAGGCATGTGTCTGTAATATTGGATAGCATGCACACAAGCACATCGCCTATGTGGTAAACTCCATCTAACATAAGCATCAAAACAGTTTTTTTTTAACAGGCATATGTGTCTGTAATATTGGGTAGCATAGATGCGAGCATATATATAGTGTTTGTTCTAAACCCTATTCCAACGCGAGCATATCGATACAGCTACGTGACAAACTAGGTTATTATATAAAGGCAGGCATAAATATGTGTAATATTGGGTAGAATAGATGCGACCATGGGCGCACGTAGCCTTTGTGATAAACTCTATTCCAACATGATCATTGAAACAGCTATGGTACCAGCTCGTCGGTTATTTATTAAAAACAGACAAATGCTTGTAATATTGGTTAGCATGCACACAAGCACATCGCCTATGTGGTAAACTCCATCTAACATAAGCATTGAAACAGCTATTATCTTTTAAACAGGCATATGTGTCTGTAATATTGGTTAGCATGCACACAAGCACATCGCCTATGTGATAAACTCCATCTAACATGAGCATCGAAACAGTTGTTTTTTAAACAGACAAATGTGTCTGTAATAGTGGTTAGCATGCACACAAGCACATCGCCTGTGTGGTAAACTTCATCTAACATAAGCATTGAAACAGCTGTTATTTTTTAAACAGGCATGTGTCTGTAATTTTGGGTAGCATAGATGCGAGCATATATTATAGTGTTTGTTCTAAACCCTATTCCAATGCGAGCCTCGTAACAGCTACGTGACAAACTAGGTTACTATATATAAAGGCAGGCCAAAAATCGTGCAGAATTTGCGCGCACATGCTGAGCTATCTGCTGAGCCTCTTGAGCTAGGCCGTTGGCTCAGCAGATAGTTCACCGTGTGCGGCGGGCTTTTAACCCATCCATCTGCCCGTCCGTTCGTCCGTCCGTCCGTCACACACCCCCGGCACACACACACACACACACACACACACACACACGACACACACACACACACGCACACACTCACACACACACACCAACACCACCACACACACACCTGTGACCACAACACACACACACACACACACACACTACACGCACACCCACCACACAGAGAGAGAGGACGGCACGCACGCACGCAGCCACACACACACCACACACACACACACCACACACACCACACACACGCACGCACGCACACACCGACACACTCATTTAGACGCACGCATGCACACACGCGCGCACGTACATACACACGCGCGCACGTAGGCCACCACACACACGCGCGCAACAGGTACACACCGGGTGACATAATTATGCTCGTGCATAGGCACACACGAACCTATACACATGTACACACGCACGCCCTCGCTCAAGCAGGCATACGCATACGCAAACAAAAATGAAGTACGAACAAAGCAATACACCAAATCACCAGGAAGAACAATTCTAACTAAGGTTGCAATTTCTTAACCACGAGATTTTGTTATTCGCGTAAAGAATAACAAATTCAGACAATGACCCTTTGTCTTCGTTAACGTGTGCAACTGTTTGTAAACAAAAACAGTACTTATCTGTCTGTGCATTGCGTGGCTAGGATCGTTCATACATGTATCACATTATAANATGTTCTCTATCCTTAGGCCAAATATTCTCCAGCAGTTAGTTTTCGATGTGTGTGTGTAGGGGATTTCCCAGCTTAACTGGATGTGAGTTGATCGGGTCTTTGTTTGTCCGGTTGAGTGTGGAAGTTGCTATTAATAGCTTGCCTCCCTGGTTACTATATATATGAGTGAGGAAAGTTCAGCCGCAGAGTAATATTATTATTAAATATTATCGTTAAGAATGGCTGTTATTTAGATATAGCTGGCTGTTGTTAAATATTACTGTTAAGAGCGGTTATTATTAGTTAATGTCAAGAACGAGTTAATATGTAGTGTGGGATAGCATGGGGCTTTGAATCACATGTATGATTTCTGTTAACCCGTTAGGGGCCGTGACATAAGTAGTGGGATGTGCGCTGTGGCATGTAGACTGTAAGTTGTATTGTTAAGAGTGCAACTGTGTTCAAGGATCTTATAGTGTTATTGATAAGTATGTTCCCATGGAAGTGAGTTATTATGGTGCATTCACTTTATGCGGCGAACAGTGTTTGGTTTAGTTCATGTAAGCATCCTGACAGATCGATTTATTACATGAGTGTTTACTGCTTAAAGAGGGGGGAGATTCTCTCAGTAGTCATTATTATGTATGTTAGTAGCATAGTTATTTGAAAAGGGTGACTTTGTTGAGTTAGTGTTGTGAGTTTGCGTTAAAGTGTTCGCATGAAGTGTCACGTGTTTATTGTTATTATTCTGCAGTGACACGCAGGTGATGCTGAGCCGGTGTATGTCGGGGCAGTGAGCGTGGCCCTACCGGAGTAGTGTTCTGTAGGGGTAAGCAAATAGGTCCCACAGCAGGGGACAATGCTTGTGTTATATTGTGTTATAATGTGTTATATTGTGTTATAATGTGTTATATTGTGTTATAATGTGTTATATTGTGTTATAATGTGTTATATTGGATTATAATGGTGGATAATGTCGAGTTTATGTATTTGGCCTATATACTGCTCATATGCTATGTTACATTTAAACTTAAGGTGTGTTTCGTTGTTTACATGTTGCAGGGTCGCCTGCACAGTCGTAACGACGTCGTTTGTGTGATGTGGTTAGACGGTCGTTGGTGACATTTTGCTTGTTGTCAATTGAATGAACTCTTAAGTCACCGTCATCCGAGTGTTGTGTTTTGTTGTGCACGAATAACGCCCCACATAAATTTGGTGTCAGAAGTGGGATAGCGGTTGGCTGAGTTGTTCATGTGACATAGTAGCAGGCCTGGCTTGAGAGGCCTAAGTACACGACTGAAGCGACCCCCGGCAGAGCTGAAGTGGGCGCCGAGTCTGATGTCGACAGAGGGCGCCGATCCTGACAAGATACGACAGTTGAGGGTACCACCATTGCAGGGAGTGGTGTGGACATCCGAGAGGCTAAGTGACGTGGAGAAGTCGAGAGCGGAACGAGTCCGAGGAAGTCAGCTGGGGACAGAGCGCCGGCGACGAGGACTGCAGAGGCGTCCCTGAGTAGCGTTCCTGAGTGCGCGAATGTTTAAATGTACAGAAAGACGTGCGTGGTAATTTGCACACAGTGTCATATTCACTGGTGTGGTAATTTGTACTGTTTTCTTGTGTTGAGCTCGTGCGGTAATGAGCGCGGTCCGTGAACTTGTTGAAGGGTACGCTACATAAAGTTATGTGTTGTAAGCTGGCTTGTAGTGTGAGTAGCTCCCTCCACTTCTCCCTCCACTGTAAGTGAGGAGGGCCTTTGTTGACTCCGTTTTGTGATTTTTTTTGCCCAGCATAACTGCGCATGAGTGTGTGTTGGTGAGTGATCTGTGTGATCCGGGTTGTTACCAACGCTATGTCAGGGGAAGACGTGCAGGAGCGCCTGGCCCAGGCGGAGAAAGACCGTGCCAAGCTTGCGGCATTGCAGCTGCAGCTGGAGAGCCGGGATGAAGAGGTGGAGCGGCAGCGCAGTGAGGCTGCGAAACTGCGACAGGACCTGGATGAGGCGCAGACCCGCTTTGAAGCGGTACGCGACCTGAAGACGTCTGTGGTCGTCGAACAGCGAGACCAACGCCTGGGGACCATCTCGGGCGCGGAGGGTCTCTCTGCTTGGATCGCGGATGCCCAGGCGGTGCTGGAGGGGTGGAATGTGCCCGAGTCCCAGCAAGCTAACTTCCTTATCAGCCGGCTGGAGGGGGTGGCAAAGGAGGAGGTCAAGCTCACCCTGGACCCTTCCAAGCGCACGCCAGCCAGCATTTACGCAGTACTACTGGGAGGTCTATCTCTCTCAGGAAGGTCCTGGGGGAATTTTACGGGCGGACCCAAAAGAGTGGGGAGTCGCTGCTCGAGTTCTCCCTGGCGCTGCGCAGCCTCCAGCACAAGTCAGGGGGCGAGGTCGACAACGTGCGCCTCCTTGAACAGTTTGCAGAGGGAGTCTTTGACCAGGGGTTGCAACGGGAACTGCGGAGAGTGCGCGCAGAGCAAAGCATGGGGGATCTTACAGAGCTCCGGGAGTGGGCGGTAGGATGGCTGGGGGGCGACGACGCCAGGCCGAGAGGTGCTGGAGTTAAGGCGGTATCCGCCACGGTTGATTCAACCGAGGCATCGAGCCCGGCAGTACCAGAATGGAGGCGTGAGATAGACGAGCTCAAGCAGATGGTACGGGAGATGGCTGTCACCCGTGGCCAGGACAGAGATCGGGGAGCAGAAGCGCGGGCTGGGTCCACCGGCCCGAGGAGGTGCTACCAGTGCCACCGCACTGGTCACTTCAAGGCAGAGTGCCCTGAGAGGCGTCCCCAACGCAAAGGGAGGTGTTACGAGTGTGGTTCACCCGACCACTACCGAGACGCCTGCCCTAAGCTGAGAGACCACTCCAGGAAGGAACCGGGAAACGACGACCCCCTACAGTGCTGAGCCGTGCAGTAGGAGGGGCCACTAATGGCTCGGGAAACACTAGTCAAGCCAGTTTTGAGGAGCGGGGCATGGCACCCTGCCCGGAGGCTGAGGTGAAGATCGGCGGTGTGGGAGTGAGGTGTTTACTGGACAGCGGGTCGCAGGTGTCACTCATAACCGAGAGCTTCTTCAGGAGGCGGTTTGGCCTGGCGGGAGAGCTAGTTGATCTGCCGTGGCTTAGGGTTAGGGCGGCCAATGGCCTTGAAGTTCCCTACTTGGGATACATCGAACTGGATGTCGAGGCCTGTGGGCAGGTGTTTCCGCAGATGGGGTTTTTGGTGTCTCGCGACCCTACCTCACCTGAGGAACGGAAGCGACTGGAGAGATTGCCAGGGATCATTGGGTGCAATATCCTGCAACGTATGCCCTGTGAGATTGATAGTGCCGGGAAGTGGCGGAGTGGTGCTGGGTCTGTCTCGGAGAGGCGGAGTTGGATGCAGGCACTGCGCAGCCATGAGCAGGCTGCGGTCAGCAGTGCGCGTGCTGAGAGGACGCCACCAGCTGCTTTTGTTCGGGTTCCCAGAGCTAGTGTCGTACGCCTTGCAGCTAGAAGCATCAGGGTGGTATCTTTGATCACCCGGGGGGGGGGTGTAGCCAGCTATGAGGGCGTGGTGGAGCCGTTGGGTGTAGATAGCGGTGGCTTGCCCAGGAATGTGATGCTGTTGCCAACCCTGTGTCATGTCAGGGCGGGGCACGTGGAAGCGGCAATCGCTAATCTGAGCGAGGAGGAAGTTGTGTTAAACCCTAAATCAAGGGTGGGTCAAGTCCGTGGAGCATCTGCGGTGAATAAAGTGGTAACCGTGAGGACTACGTCATCAGAGATAGTCTTGGGGGGTCAGGATGAGAACCATGATGACGTCACAGAGTTGATGAGTCAGCTCGACTGTGGTGCTGCGGAGTTAAACGCGGTACAACGTGAAAAGCTGGAAGAGATGCTTCGGAGGTACCGATCGGTGTTTCTGATGGGAGATGAGGATCTGGGATACTGTGATCGGGTCAAGCACACCATCAAGACAGAGGATGATGTCTCCATACGTCTCCCCCATCGGAGGATACCCCCGAATCTTCAGCCTGAGGTGAAGCGTCACCTGGAGGGCTGGGTGGAAAAGGGGATCATTCGCCCAAGTTCCAGCCCGTACGCCTTCCAGCTGGTGATGGCAAGGAAGAAGGACCAGAGCCTGAGGCTGTGTGTGGACTTCAGGCTCTTGAACAAGAAGACGCTGCGGGATGCGTACCCCCTACCCAGAGTGGAAGAGGCGCTTGAGGCACTGAAGGGGGCGAAGTACTTCAGTTCGATGGATTTGGCATCGGGATACCTACAGTGTGCTATGGATGAAAAGGACATCCCGAAGACAGCATTCAGGGCAGGAACTGGGGGCCTGTGGGAATTCACACGAATGCCCTTTGGCCTAGTGAATGCGGCGTCCACATTTCAGCGACTGATGGAGCTGTGTCTGGGCGACAAGGCATATGAGATACTGCTTCTGTACCAGGACGACATCATGGTTTATGCGGCCTCAGTTGATGACATGATTGAGCGGGTTGGCCTGGTGCTGCAGCGGTTGGAGTCCTTTGGCCTAAAGGTTAAGCCCAGTAAGTGCCACCTGTTCCGTCGCAAGGCTGCATTCTTGGGTCACGTGGTGTCGGAGGAAGGTGTAGCTACGGATNTTTTGTCTTATGAGACAATGTCCTGATATAGTCGACAATAACAGCATCCTCCATTGCCGTGTACCTCTTTTGTCTTATGAGACAATGTCCTGATGTAGTCTACTATTTGGGCATCCTCCATTGCCGTGTACCTCTTTTGTCTTATGAGACAATGTCCTGATGTAGTCTACTATTTGGGCATCCTCCATTGCCGTGTACCTCTTTCGTCTTATGAGACAATGTCCTGATGTAGTCTACTATTTGGGCATCCTCCTCTGCTGTGTACCTCTTTCGTCTTATGAGACAATGTCCTGATGTAGTCTACTATTTGGGCATCCTCCTCTGCTGTTTATGAGACAATGTCCTGATGTAGTCTACTACCCAGCAAACATGACAGTATTGGGCCAATGCTGGCCCAGTACTGGCTGCACAATCGGTCCATTACCGAATGCCAGTACTGGACCGGTACCGTCTTGCACAGCGGCGCTGCACTGGGCCAGTACCGCGTGCCATTACTGGCCCAGTATGGCACTATACTGGCCCTGTATTGCGCCGGTACCGTCATACGGTAATAGCCCCAGTGTTGGGCTTTTCTGTACTGGGCCAGTACTGGGCCCGTACAGGGTCAGAAGCGGCCCAGTATTGTGCCAGCACTGGCCCAGTGGTCTATTAAATATTATATTGAGCAGCATTATAATTATAATAATGAGCAGTGCTATAATTATAATGACCAACAAGCAGATATCAATAATCAATAATCAGTTTTATACACAATTACTGGTTACACCGATTTGTAGGTATTTTATCAAAAAATGTATAAACTGGAATATAGAGTAATAGAAAAAATATAATAAAATATCACGTACACATATATATATATATATATGTATGTATAAAATACTGAAATGTAACTAATATAATTAAAGATAACATATAGTCAATAATATCACATATCAAATAAAATAAATCACATATCATATTACATATCAAATAAAATAATGCTGAAAATTATACACATATAGGACTAGTACAAAAGATATATAGCATATAATTATAAGGATAACATAGCAAAATAAATAGTAATATAATGTAAAATAGTAAATGTCGGGGATCTGTATGCCAACATATATAGCTTGCAATAATTTTAGCAGATTTTCAAATGTACAAAATATTACACATCAAATAAAATAATACTGAACATACTATATACACTATACACATATAAGACTAGTACAACATATATTATATGGCATAATTATAAAGATAACATAGCAAAAGAAATAGTAACATAATGTAAAATACAGTAAAACTCGCACAAGTCGACACTTCTGGGACCAGCATATTTGTGCCGACAGACGATGACGACTTATGCGAGTTTTACTGTATGTTAACGTTGGCGTGTCTGCTATACTCGACTTGAAATGTACAAAATAAAACCAGTGATAAAATATCACATATGAATACTGACTTATACACACATCCGCCCGCACACACGCACATACACAGTAATGCCAATCACGCAATTCCTGCTGGACCATCAATACAATTACTCATATGATGCATCAGAGTCTTCATGCAATTCATTAGTTTTCTTTTCTTTCGCCTTCATCATTTCCCTCTTCTTCCTTCCACAATTCCTATCCCCTGCATTCCTTAACCAGATCATAATTTCTTTTTGTGCTGCGGCCTC
Organism: Priapulus caudatus; assembly: GCF_000485595.1. NCBI lineage: Eukaryota > Metazoa > Priapulida > Priapulimorpha > Priapulimorphida > Priapulidae > Priapulus > Priapulus caudatus. Next base: position 109,341 of record NW_014578163.1, read on the forward strand.
TGTTGTCTTTGCAGATATTGTGGGGTTCTTCACAATGGCTCCTAAATATCAAATAATTCAGATGTATGAAAATGAGTACAAAATGACAATTGAACTTATTACATTTGTATCTAGCATGACAAGTACATGACAATATAATATCACTTTGAAAATGGTAAAGGGGAAAAAAAGCAGAATCCAGGCATACACAAAAATGAGGACTTAATGATATAAAAAACTGGACATAATATAATACCGCAAGAAGAGAACAGGCATAACAGGTGTGACGTTAATTATATGCAAGATTTAAGGTCCAGGAAAAAATCTGAAAATGCATGCATGTCATGGACGTTACAGTAACACCACTAACAGGGTAATACTTGTAATGTACCTACTTGTAATGGCAAAACATAGCTGCAAATTCCCAAATGCATGCTTTCTTTCAGTCGTGCAGCTTTTCCAGCCACTCTTGCCAGCCCAGTTGTACAGAAGGGCAACCTCGTGCGCTAGCACGTGATTCATTGATCGGCGCACCGCGTCCTTCAGGTCGCTCCCTCCAATCATTGCCAAGTGGGCGATCTATAAATAAAATTATATGATAATATGCCTTCTTTTCTGCATATAAGCTAGCTATAACGATATATATGCACAGTTTCTTTTTATTAAATGCATTTTCATTTTTTACCGCTAAAAATTCCGTTCATATTTAATAAATGGATATATATCTTATTTACAATATAGTTCAAATACTGCCCTATGTTTGACACCATATCAAATACAATACAATAAGAATAAGCTATTTATTTACTTTTTCTGCCAGAATTGAACCTATAATGTATATTGCTATGCAAACAGGGAGCTAATGTTTTTCACTTCATTTCTAGGATTGTGATTTCTGATGTGGGACGAATGAATCGCTATGCTCCTATATAAATATACCTTTACCCTCCCTTTATATCATGATGATAAAAAAATATAGAAATTGTGGCTCACCAACGTATTTTTCAGTGCTGGCTCCTGAAGTAGGAGTTCAAGCTCCTCCACCTGCTCAATAGTTTGCAATGGCAGAAGGACATCGCCCGGTAACTCAGATGAAGTGCAGCCACCTCCAGTTTTTTCTAGCAGCTTGCTGATATAAGCTTTCTTTGAGTTGCTTGTTCAGCTGCCATACCATCGATGGTAACCTGCAGTCCTGCAACTGCGGTCACCATCTCTTTCTCAAAGGCTGAAAATAAGCAGATGTTTACAGAGCTGGTATATATAGATATTATAATAGATGATTGGAACTACATGGCAGGAGCAGCAGCAATATAAGGAGATAATTAATATTATTAATAATATTATTTATTATATTAGAATTAAGGGGAAGCAATTTGTTCCATACTTACATGTCAGAACGGGAACATTTG
>NW_014578163.1:110738-112195 GCF_000485595.1 Priapulus caudatus
TGTCAATTGAATAAACTTAAGTCACCGTCATCCGAGCGTTGTGTTTTTGTGTGCGTGCACGAATAACGCCCCACATAAACAATCAGGCTAATCATGTAAATAAAAATAGGAATTTACTAAGACTAATTATGCACACAATACATTATGCTATTTTGTCTTACATTCAATGTAGAGAAAGTACACAAAGAAAAAAGCAACCATACAATTAGTAATCAGTCATGCAATGTTTTTACGTTACACAATAGACCCCACATTGTTTCTTACCATTATCTGGAATAGAAGTGCACGCTCTCTTGGCGACATGTTCAGCGTCTTCCTCATCGCTGTCTAACATCCACAGTGGTGTTTTACGTTTACACCTACCACAAAAAGTAATCTGTTCATGCCAACAAGCATTCGTTTTCATCGTTTACAATAGAAAAGCAGGAAAATGCCTAAATTTGTAGCTATCGATTGTATCTATATATAAGAATACTTGATGCAGACATTTTTGGTCTACATAAATTATCTGGTGATCAAAATGTGCATGAAATGGCTTACTTTCTAGATCCTTCACCATTCGTTTCGTCTGTCTGGACATCCGATGTCTCTTCTGCTCTCCTCAGCTTCTTTCTACCATCATCATAGCTGTCTACAAAAAATAATCAAATATTAATTGCATTGAGAAAGGGCACACCTACACAATCATTGGTATAAATATATGCCAAATGGCATATATATAAAACCAATATAATACAGCTGCGCAATATCCAACTTAACAAAAATGATACATTCCTGAAAGAAATGTGTTAGGGAAATTCGTGTTAAACAGTGCTGACAGAAAATAGGAGTCAATGGGAGGAGTACACGGCCCTTTATAATTACAGTTATCACTACTATCTTTTGAATCAATATCTCTATGTCAAATTCTTTTAGAGATAATGTGCACAAAATAAGAAAATATTCAATTGAGGCCGAACAACAGACAGTGATTGATGACTGTCTGCATGTACCCCATCCGAATATTCTATTTTTGGTCAGAAAATTGAAACGTTAATGTATGTACACAGTAAGCAGTATAGCAAACTACAGTCCGACCTCGTTGATCCGGCCACGTCGGGACCGGCACCCATCCGGATATGCGATTTATGCTCAAACACAGCATTTCTATGCAGTTCAGTAGGGTTTATGCATGTGATAATGTATTTACACGTTGCTATGATTATTTTGTAACAAACTGTGGTGTTTTCTGGTTTATATGAAATGGAAATAAAATGAAATAAAACAGGAATTTTACCAGTTCGGTTTATGTTAGAGTTTTGACCGAGATTTTTAGGTGGAAATGAATGAAAAAACAGAGAACATACACTGCGAGATCGCAGCCGGTTAATAGAGGTTTCCGGATAACTGGTGTCCAGATAAAACGAGGTCAAACTGTAGTGTAAAAAACTTACAAGAGGTACTACAAATACTTACGA
>NW_014578163.1:113535-131217 GCF_000485595.1 Priapulus caudatus
CTTTGACCTGAAGCCCTAAACGGCACTTTAGTGGGCCCTTTATCCACAATAACAGAAGCCTCTTCATCACTCCAAGGCAAACGAGATGCATATAATCCAATGGGAACTTAGATACCATCCCTAATGAGAGCCGTCTTAATGGACATGGAGCTTTATGGTGTTCGTCATCTGCCATTTCATTAAATGAACTATCTGTTCGCAGGGTAGCATTCGTTTCAGGAAAGGTCATCTTCCCATTATAGACACCAGGCTGTGTGCATTTGTCACAGCCTGAGTAGCCAGAATGAGATTTTACACATTTAACGAAGGCACGAGCAGGAGTATCACAAACAACGGCTGATATCTCTATAGAGTAGTGCTGCCCATCATAATCTAAGCCATTCGTTTGAAGAGGAAGCATTTCATCCACAAAATCCTTTAGGAATTCCTCAGCATCTTTTGGTTTCGTAGTACCGGAGTACAGACCGATTGTAAAAGGCTCAGGTTTTCTTGACTCAACCAACAAACCTAGTATAGGCCAGAACTGTACGCTGCTGCTCTTAAACAATGGAAGTCCATCAATATTTATCTGAAGATTTATGGTGTTCACATTTCTAAGTTTTATATCATGAGATAGCCGTGAAATTATTTGATTAGCAATTCCAAAGTGATAATATAATCCACCAGCAACATTTTTAATTCCTTCCACTTTAGTTGTCGATAACAATGTTCTGGCATCTTTCGGCAGATCTGGATGGAATTGTCTAAGGATTACTAACAATTGCCCTAGCGCAGTGTGAGTTATTTGGTTTTCTACCGCCCAATTATACAATAAAGTATGAAGGTCATCCTTATGCTGCTCTGAATCTTCATCACCATGCACAGAACTATCTGAGACATTACTATTGGAATCATTTAGTGAGTCCCTGTCTTCAATACTAAAAGCATCATCTCCCTCAACATTACTGTCTACTGTTAATTCATGTTCACTACAGCTATCTTCTTCCATGACTGGTGCACTGCTCTCTATTTCTAACTCAGAATGCTTGTGCATGACTGCAAGGTGATCTTCTGCAATATTTTGCAGGTGCTCTTCTACATTTGATTCGATTTTACGCCGTTTTGTCCAGTAAGACATGATTACTCAAACTAACCTAGCACAGGTGAAGTAATAACCTGAAATAAAATAAAAAAATAATAAATGTCAGATATAAAGAAGTCTAGCTGTATGTTGGCTGAGTCTGCTATAGTAATTCATAATCAAAGAATTATCCCAGCCTGGTGGCAGCAGATCTCACCAGCAGCAGATAAAAATCAATACTATTCTTAGATGGTAAAAAATACCTTTCTTGCTTTGTTATTGAGTGAGTGCATGACTATAGCTTACAGATACAATAACATATACGACTCGATCCTTTACACCACAAAGGACAAAATCTAGTCAATACTATAGCCACAAGTTACCTTCTCGCTTTACACTGCGTTGGCAAGAAGAGTATAGATCCAATTTAAGTGTTATACAATTAAGTGATCGACATTACGACATTATATATAAAGTGAACACCTTTACTCATTATGGAGATAGTACTGGAGTAGTCTAGCCGTAGTAATATTAGTAGGCTGTGCCACATATATCTACACTGTATAGGGCCCTAGTACTANTAGTATTGGCACGGTACTGGCCCAATACCGCTTGAACAGTCGGCCCAACACCGCATGCCAGTACTGGCCCCGTATACTCTTGCACAGCGGCGTTGTACTGGGCCGGCATCGGCAACGGTACCGGGCCAGTACCGTGACGGTACCGAGCCAGCATTGTACCGCTGCCGGCATACAGTATTGGCCCATTCTCGGGCCGTTAACATTGGCTGTACCGGGCCAGCAGCGGCCCACTATTCTGCCAATACCCAGCCAACATTGCAATACTGGCCCAGTACCAGCACAATAATGTACCCCATCCCTTCCCCTGTTCCCCTAGTAATTCAGGTACTAAGATAACAGACAAACAAGCAGATATATAGCATATTTATCTGTATTTAGATATTCATACACGTTACAGATTCTCCTTATACATACACACACGCACGCACGGACACACGCACGCACGCACGCACGCACGCACACACACACACACACACACACACACACACACACACACACACATGCACACACCCACACACATACACACACACGCACACACGCATATATATGAGCATGATTTTTTCTACAATGTCAGAATAATATATATATAGCATAATTGCTAAAAACAACCAAATAAATAGCAACACAATACAAAATATTTAAATGTAGAGACTATATGAGGTCGTACAGTTGTATGAGATATTGACTATATGAGATGACTATAGAGACTGTTGAGGTTCTATGAGAATTACAGTTGCACTACATAACCAATTAAGGCCTGCATGCCTCTCTCTCCCTCTCTCTCTTTATATATATATATATATATATATATATAATTTGCCGCATAAAATAGAAAGTAATCAAATTTAAAATGTAAATGAGTAAATGATATCACATGTAAAATAATATAATACTGAAAACGCGAGCAAACAACACCATGTACCCAGTACACATGCAGACAAACCCGTACAACATATATATATATATACATCAATATATAACATATATAACATATATAAAGATTAGATATGTATCAACATCTGAGAAATCCACCTCCAAAATCAAAGTTCAAACAATCGTCTCTGATTCACTCATTATGCTGTCTTCTTGTGCCCTTTCTCTCTCCCTCCTCTTCCTTCCGCCATGCCTATCTCCTGAATTCCTTAGCCATATCATTATTTCTTTTTGAACAGCAGCCACTGTTGCATTTTCTCCTGGCTGCTTTACAGCTGCACCTGAATTACATGAAGAGCAAATAATTTAGATAAATGTGTATATGATAATTGACGTTTGTTAAGTGCACAATTATCGAATCATGATTAACATATATAAACTCTTAAAAGTACAACACTTACAGAAATGAAAGGACAATAGATTTCTTATTAACTTTCCTTTTTCAAATGTTCAAACCTTTAAATGGGATAAAAAAAATCCTAAATATCGAAAGCTATAACTTTGCACACCACAGGTATAAATAATTAATACGTATATGCAAAATTTAATACCTGGGAAAATCTCAAAATGTGATCATTTTATAACTATAATAAATTTGTATCTTCAACTTTCATACTGTGTACATACTTGTAATTGTAGAACAGAGCTGCAGATTTCCAAATGCTCGCTTGGCCGACGTCATTTGACTCTTCCAGCCAATCCTGCCTGCCCAGTTATATAGAAGGGCCACCTCATGTCCGAGTGTGTAGGACATGACTCTGCGTACGAACTCCTTTATACTGCTACCCCCAATGAGGGACAAATGGTGGACCTGTTAATGAAATTGTATATATATTATATATATATATATAGCTAGTATCTACAACTTTTTAAATAACTGACATTTTAATTTATTATTAATTACTCACATACAATATATCTACACAATAATTAAAATATCTTACATATATAGCATGTCATTAAAATACAATGCAGATACAGTAAGGATTAAAAACGTCTATATAGTCACATTTCTACCAAAAATTAACACAAATTAATTACTATATATAAAAACAGAAAACATTGTGATTTGTGACATGGGCTGAATGAATTGTCATGCCGCTGTATAAATTTTTACATCATGGTAACGATAAGCAAAGATATATAGAAATTGTTCAATATATTATAATTATAGGCTCACCAAAGCTCTTCTAACCCCACTGTCATCAAGTTTGCGCTCGAGCTCCTCTACTGCGTTGACGGTATCCAGTGGCAGCTTGATGTCTTCCGGTAGCTCAGATAACGAGCCATCTACTTCCACTTTGGCAAGCACTTTGCCTAGCAACTTTCGCTGTGCTACCTGTGCAGCGGCAATCCCATCGATGGCGGTCTGCATAGTAGCAATCGCCTTCACCATTTCTCTCTCAAAGGCTGAAAAATTAACGTCACATATCTTTATAGAGCATGATCACAAAAGTATAAATATATTGGGACTGCGACCAGCAGCAATATAAGGAGAATTACTATTTGTTGCAAAACTACAGCTGCATTGTAGTGCTCATCTAAGTGTTTTTCTGCTGCTATAGTTCTAGCACTGCTTCTGATAGATACACCTGTCACGGAAATATATACACAATTGTTTTTTTTATTATTTTGCTATATTTACATGATAGAGTTGGACCATTGCGACGGGGAGGTGTAAATGATTGTTCCTCTTGTTGGTGAGGTGGAAGTGCAGATGGTCTGGGTGCTTTCGGCAATTCCTTATTTCTTGGCCTTGTTCCTTGAGCCCCTGCAAAACAAGCATAACACTGCTTAAATTTAAAGAAATGGTAGCAGCACGGTTTCTCTAAAAATATATAATTGGTTCATTGTTAGTGGATACAACTTGTCATAATAAAAATAGCCATTGCCTTTTAATCTACATGCACACAATTACAACCTATATGTAGAGAACATATAAAATGAAGAAACCTCTCATGTAATTAACATATCTTAATTACATTACTAATAAACTATGCAATACTTTTACATTAGATACACATGCATGAAATAGACCCACCTTGTATCCGACTAGCTGATGAAGGCAGGGCGCATGTTATTGCGGCATCATCTTCTTCCTCGCTGTCAGACAACCACTGTGGTGGTTTACGTTTGCGTCTAGTAAAAGAATAACTAAGTATAAACAAAATGTTACAAAGCTAAGATAAATGATTCATTTTCATCCTTACTAATAAAAAATCAGAAAACGGGATAGTAATTAAGTGATCGTATACACACAAATATGTGATAAAGATGGTTTGTTATACACAAATTATCTTTTGATCAAGATGAATGAATGGCTTACTTTCTAGTTCCTGCCTCATCTGCATTCATTTACAGCTATCAATTGTATCTATATATAAGAATACTTGATGCAGACATTTTTGGTCTACATAAATTATCTGGTGATCAAAATGTGCATGAAATGGCTTACTTTCTAGATCCTTCACCATCGTCTGTCTGGACATCGGATGTCTCTTCTGCTCTCTTCACCTTCTTTCGACCATCCTCATAGCTGTCTACAACAAAACATAATCACATTGAGAAAAGGCAGACCTACACAATCATTGGTATAAATATATGACAATTGGCATATAAAACCAATATAATACAGCAATACCCAACTCAACACAAATAATACATTTCTGAAAAAAATGTGTTAGGGAAATTTCATGTTGGAACAGTGCTGACATGAAATAGGAGTCAATGGGATGAGTACACGGCCCTTTATAATTACAGTTAAATCATTAATATCTTATGAATCAATATCTTTATGTAAAATTCTTTTAGAGATAATGTGCACAAAATAAGAAAATTCAATTGAGGCTGAACAACAGACAGTGATTGATGACTGTCTGAATGTGTACGTACCCCATCCGGATATTATATTTTTGATCAGAAAATTGAAACAATGTAGGTACACCGTAAGCAGTATAACAAACTAGTTTAAAAACGTACAACATGTACTCAAAATACTTACGACATGTGCATAATACCCTGATCTTATAGGGACTCCATGTTTTGAGGTCAGGTTCCAGCCTGTCACGCACTGCCTTGCCTATGGCTGAGGATGATTGAAGTGGTGGCCAGTATGCATATTCCTTCTTCAGCCAATTTGAAGCTACTAATTCTACCTCATTGGTGTCCTTGAAGACCACTACAGTGAACATTCTGATAAAAATAATCCTACGCATGAAGATTTGATGACTAATAAGACTCAGTACTACATTACATTATTCAGTAAACTGGAAACAGTCAAAATGGGGCCACCGACTTGAAATGTATATATATAGACCATTGAAACTATGAGACTACTAGATGCATAGTTACTATAATCAAACAGCAAAAAGTGAGTGCCCTATCAAATAATTCAGAATGTATGTATGACGGGCATTGCTACATACACATTTTTAAATGGCAGCAAAACATATTTTCCCCTGATTGCTTGAATTTTAGTGACATGAAGTTGGGCACTAATATTTGTTACTTGATGAATATCAATTTGCCTTGAATCTAATGGATACGTGAAAAAAGCCTCACGTGATAAAAATATCTTATACACAATGTATATTCCTGCTTCACACTTTATTATGTTTTCTACCAAGCCAACGTGTGATCCCACACTCACACAATTGTCAGCACTGTCTATCTTGACACTAAAATTGCTCAACTGCACTTCCTTATACTGTGAGCATGGGAAGTATAATCTTCCAACTGGAAGTGGCCCTTGTATGTGATTTTTTTTTAGGGATGCAACAAAACTTTCTAAGTGGTTCTCATTGTCAATCACAGGTGTCAGGTTAGCTTGTTCTATTAATCGTAAAATCACCTGTTGAAGCACAAAGTTTGGCTTCCTTGGCAACTTTTTAAGCTTACTGAGAAAATTTTCATGTGGAAAAGAAGAGAACCTGTCTAACGGACCATGATTTTTTACATCCTGTGCCAAATGAACTAATCCATGAACATTATAGGTAACCATATTTTCTCCAAACAACTGTGAGTAATGCTGGACAAAGAGGACTAGAAGACTATGAGCGTAGTCGCAGAAACGATTGCACAGTGATGGATTTGCTAGTAGATGTACTCCAACAGAGAGCAATAAGAAATTTTCATATAAGGCTTTAGCTATTTTATCTTTTAGAACTACAGGACCTGTATAAAGCAGGAAAAGTCTAAATTCAGTGGCTTTCCACCGCTCAATTTCAGCCAGGGCCCTTGGTTTTCTAACAAAGTCATTTGTTATATGACGACACATTGCTAGAAGACATTCTGAAATTGCCACTTTGACCTGAAGCCCTAAACGGCACTTTAGTGGGCCCTTTATCCACAATAACAGAAGCCTCTTCATCACTCCAAGGCAAACGAGATGCATATAATCCAATGGGAATTTAGATACCATCCCTAATGAGAGCCGCCTTAATGGACATGGAGCTTTATGGTGTTCGTCATCTGCCATTTCGTTAAATGAACTATCTGTTCGCAGGGGAGCATTCGTTTCAGGAAAGGTCATCTTCCCATTATAGACACCAGGCTGTGTGCATTTGTCACAGCCTGAGTAGCCAGAATGAGATTTTACACATTTAACGAAGGCACGAGCAGGAGTATCACAAACAACGGCTGATATCTCTATAGAGTAGTTCTGCCCATCATAATCTAAGCCATTCGTTTGAAGAGGAAGCATTTCATCCACAAAATCCTTTAAGAACTCCTCAGCATCTTTTGGTTTCGTAGTACCTGAGTACAGACCGATTGTAAAAAGCTCAGGTTTTCCTGACTCAACCAACAAACAAAGTATAGGCCAGAACTGTAGGCTGCTGCTCTTAAACAATGGAAGTCCATCAATATTTATCTGAAGATTTATGGTGTTCACATTTCTAAGTTTTATATCATGAGATAGCCGTGAAATTATTTGATTAGCAATTCCAAAGTGATAATATAATCCACCAGCAACATTTTCAATTCCTTCTACTTTAGTTGTCGATAACAATGTTCTGGCATCTTTCGGCAGATCTGGATGGAATTCTCTAAGGATTACTAACAATTGCCCTAGCGCAGTGTGAGTTATTTGGTTTTCTACTGCCCAATTATACAATAAAGTATGAAGGTCATCCTTATGCTCCTCTGAATCTTCATCACCATGCACAGAACTATCTGGGACATTACTATTGGAATCATTTAGTGAGTCCCTGTCTTCAATACTAAAAGCATCATCTCCCTCAACATTACTGTCTTCTGTTTCATGTTCACTACAGCTATCTTCTTCCATGACTGGTGCACTGCTCTCTATTTCTAACTCAGAATGCTTGTGCGTGACTGCAAGGTGATCTTCTGCAATATTTTGCAGGTGCTTTTCTACATTTGATTCGATTTTACGCCGTTTTGTCCAGTAAGACATGATTACTCAAACTAACCTAGCACAGGTGAAGTAATAACCTGAAATAAAAAATAAAAATAATAAATGTCAGATATAAAGAAGTCTAGCTGTATGTTGGCTGAGTCTGCTATAGTAATTTATAATCAAAGAATTATCCCAGCCTGGTGGCAGCAGATCTCACCAGCAGCAGATAAAAATCAATATTATTCTTAGATGGTAAAAAATACCTTTCTTGCTTTGTTATTGAGTGAGTGACTATAGCTTACAGATACAATAACATATACGACTCGATCCTTTACACCACTGTACTCAATCCCTAATACCGGTATATATATATATATGTAGAATATAGAGTTGACCTAGTACGTACGAAATTAAGTACAATCGCTACACTGCTACAGTTTGACTATAGGGCTATTGTATAGACAAAATCTAGTCAATACTATAGCCACAAGTTACCTTCTCGCTTTACACTGGGTTGGCAAGAAGAGTAGATCCAATTTAAGTGTTATACAATTAAGTGATCGACATTATATATAAAGTGAACACCTTTACTCATTATGGAGATAGTACTGTAGTAGTCTATAGCCGTAGTAATATTAGTAGGCTGTGCCACATATAGCTCTAGTACTATAGCCCGCTTACATTGACTGCCGCTGGCGTCAGCGGCAGTCTGCCGCTGACTGCCAGCGGCAGTCAATGTAAGCGGGCTATAGTACTAGAGCTATGCCACATATATCTACACTGTATAGGGCCCTAGTATATAGTCACTAGAGACTAGAGTAGATTAATTGACATCATATATGTCGGCCTGCTGAGGTCTTGGGTCTAGATATATATATAGCCGTATATATAGCCTGGTTTCGGTATTGTTAGTCCTACCAGGCTCTGTGACTGTTTTACGTGTCTTTCACGTACTATATCACAGCGATACGTACGGTGACTTGTGGCTAAGGTATTGCCAGCGGGCGTTATTCGTTATATTCTATAGTACTAGAGCTAATTATACAGCATCTAGTCATGATGATAGTGTGATTATATAGTGTCGTATACAAAACCTGCTTTCCCTAGTATCAATGCGAAGATTAAGTGCACGAAAAGACAATACTATGTCTATCTTATAGTTTATAATCAATAATAGCTTATGGTTAAAAATATAACTTAATTGTTATTTCTAGATAAATTTTACTTACCAAGAATTGAGTCAAATATTTCGCTGCCGGCAGATTACTGCTTTCACTAGTTTGAAATTTAGCGCGGAAATAAATATACCGATAGGTGGCGTTTTAAGCTCACTTGTTGAAACATTTTTTAACTTTTTTTTTTCATTGAGTATATCATAAATTTACATGTGTGCCCATAACACGACTTCTATATAAACTATATAATTCACAACAAATTATTTTATAATACTGTCATGTATTAAAAATTAAATAGCATATACGTTATATATATATATATATATATATATATATATATATATATATATATAATATATATATATATATATATATATATATATATATATTATTATATATATATTTATTTATTTATACATATATATATAGTATTAGTAATATATATATATAAAATATATAGTAGCATAGCGGCATTGGCCCAGAACCGGCCCATAACGGCCGCTGCAGTAGCGAATCTAGCGATAACGTCTCGGCGGTACTGGCCCAATACCGTGCCAGCTAACTTGCCCGGTATCGGCCCGCTTAGATCACAGGCACCTATATCTAAATCCCCCAATGCGAATACCGAAGGTATGAGAAGGTAGGACACACAATTTCACGACTTTATCAAATCGGACCTGTTTTAGATAAAAAATGTGACTGTTTCAATAAAAATACATGTGCATATACGTTCTTAGTTTGTATTGTTGTCTCCGGCGTCTTTGGTTGAACTGTCAATCATGTTTTACACACGTATATAGCATATATTCCATATTTGTTAAAAATTAACAGTTCCCACACGTAAGAAAAATGCCAGCGACTTGTGTTTACATCGGATCGCACAGAATAAACGACGCAATATGATTGGTTGAAAAATGTCGCACATGTTCGCCGTCAGGTGCTGTGCTTAGCGTCCATAGATACCAAATAAATACTACCCTTGGGGGGGGCTCGTAGTAGTAATGCAGCGTGCAACATGGAAGAGCAAATTAAAAAGGCTGTGCGCGACGGGCATAACATTTTGATATTGGGGCAGGCTGGAACTGGGAAAACATGTATGTTGAAACCTATGTATTACGAGTTAGAGGCAACAGGGAAATCCGTACAGATGACGGCAACTACTGGAATTGCAGCGACTTTGCTGCCATCAGCATCAACCATCCACAGTTTTTTTGGCATTATGGACGGGAGATTTTCCGATGGTGAACTAATCGAACGTGTCACGAACGATACCAATTACCTGGACGTTAAACGGAGAATTGAAAAGTGTGATGTACTGATGGTGGATGAAATATCAATGCTTTCTTTGAAACTGTTTCTGCAGATTGAAGTGCTTTGCAGGAATGTACGACAAAACTGTATGCCATTCGGTGGAATCCAGGTAATCCTGAGTGGTGACCTGTATCAATTAAAACCAGTGCCCAGTACACGCTATGGTGATCCAGGATGCCTCTTCATAGAAGCAGACAACATTAAGACACTGGTGCCACATCACTTCATCCTCAAACGCGTGTACAGACAGACGGAAGGTATGAATTGACAAAATGAAAATTGAAAAAAATTTATTTTCCATATAATATAGTTTTTGAACACAGAACTTCAGAAGAACGTAGTAGGAATTACAATTACTAATATATTAGATGTACTTAAAATGTCCTTGTTTATACACATTTAACGCGCACAGGGTTAATGACTATAATCTATTGTGTGTTTTTCAGATGATCTGGTTACGGCTGTACAGGAGCTCAGCCGAGGGGAATTGTCGACGGACACGAGCAACTTGATTCAGAGATTGCATCGCACTTTACCACCCGGTGATCCACCTGTGAAGCTGTTTGCCCTGAATTACGATGTCGGCGTTTGCAACTCTGATCATCTTTTGGATATGCCAGGTATAGCATATGCATTGAATAATGGTGATTATCTAAGTGATTATATCATATAAGATAATATATATATGATATATGACAATATGAGAATATGATATATGAGAATATATGATGTATGATTATATGAGAATGAACAGTCGTACAAAATATTTTTATATACATTAAACACTATTTCGGTGGGGAATGTCTATTAACAGTCGCTTTGCCATTTTATAACATGTCCGGGGTAAGCAATGACATGTAGCAATGGAAATGACGTCATCACATACAATGGCGTGGTTCTCTTTGTTACATGATATTTATTACCACTGACAAGTTGTAAGTGACAATAGGTCTATTACATTATCTTGTATTGATGTTCACAATACAAGATTTTTCTCAGTTTTCTTAGATAAAATTAACTTATCTCCGAATAATAATTTGAAGTGTCCAATATAAAAAACCCATTCGTTTGTTTGCATGTGGTGTGGGAACATTGCTTTAACGTTTAAACAGTTGATCACTCAGCAGATCTGTCTACCCACTGAACACTGTCATAGACCCCTTGTGACCCATAATGAGCATGTAATTGCCATGTTAGGCCAGACTTTTATTTATTAGATTTACAATACCCCATGAACAAAATGTATGGTAAATGCCCTAATTCTTAATACAGTCACGAGTAATATTAACGGAGTGTGCATCACACTATAATGACTTTGGTCTCCAACTAAATGCATATATCATCAAAGTAATGTTATGCGAATACATTTTAACAAATAACAAGTTAATATTGTGAGAAACCCAGGAATAAGTCACAGTTTGCTACATTTCTACACTAATTCTTTACACGAAATAACCGCTTAGTTGATTTTCTCACAGTTATATGAATTTTAGTCAAACATAGAAATCTTCAAATGTATAGGGAGCTGGACAGCCTTAATTAGTAATATTATGGCTATAGGCAAGACACACCATCACACATATAGGCGCCTTGCACACCCAGTCTTAGTGTAATAGTACTGCGATACTGATAGAGTAAACAATAATTATATTTTCTGAATTTGGGGATGTTTGAATTATTAATACAAATATTTTGTGTATAAATAAATTACCAACCTTTCCCAGATAAGCAGTTACTAAATTTAAACAGGATAAAACTGTGGTCAGTCTGTGGATACAAATGGTCTTCGATTACATACATTCAAGAATGTGTTAAATAATTATTTTTTTCTTTTAATCACTGACACTGAGTTTCTGAGAATTTCCTGTAAACCTAATAAATACAAATGTACAGCGGCAGGTCAGCAAGTCTACAATCTGATCTTTCTTGTCTTGCAGTGTTTAGACTTGCTTTTCTTTGCTGGTTTACATATTGTTTTCTTTGCTCGTTTACATACTGGTCCTGTAACATAATGGTTATACGGTTTAGCTGCTTTCAGCCCAGCATTTGATTTTCTACCCCTCGACAACAATGACTGTCCTAACAGGACTGAATTCACAGTGGTACGATAGGTGGCATAATTCGGGTTTGTGGCATTCCCATTATGCAATCCCCTTTGCTGGCAGAACATGTTTTCTGCAATGTCATTATTAAACCGCGAGGGGCTGACACTGCCAGTCTTGTACTCGCTCAGGTGTATCTGACATACTTTAGGGAATGTGACCAGCATACATATCATGTCATCCAGACAAGCTGTTGATGGAAGCATTCTGCTCATTTCTCCATTTGTAAGTGTGGTATTTGACCTGACGTTGTTTCTCCACATTTGGAACCACCTGAGAGCTTGTGACAGAATATGAAATCGGTCATCACTGATGCTGATGATTGGTTTCTTACTACGAAATATTGATATGAGTTTGCTTGAATGCTCCAGAAGTTCGATTGTACTGGTTAGTTGTGATGCGTTCTTGTCTTCTAGACTATTTTGGAAACACTGCATAAGGTGGAACATTTCGTCATTAAGCATCTGCTCGGCTAAATGATTCCTCATTTTCTCAGAACCAGATGGGTGCAAATGTGTGTCTGTCACTTTGTGGTAAATAGGCCGACTGTTTACATTTCTGTCCCATTCTACTGCATCAATCCAATGTTGCCAAACTATCGGTTTGTCATTGCAAATCAGCTTCCGTGTGTGCTTACCCTTGATTTCACCACTGCTTAGAATGGCGTTTCTGAGTTTTTTGATGTTGTGGGAAAAGTCTTGAGTATGCACAACACTTCGTGTCTGGTCGGCCAAGTTCGGGGAAGCATAGCTTGCTTTCACAGGGTCGCCATCGAAGTGAGATTTGACAAATTGGCGATTTTCTTCTCCTCCGTCCTGGTTGATGAAATCCACCGTAAAGCCCCAATCCGCTAGTTTGGCAATTGCATCCCATATGATGATGTGCAGTTCTGATGCTTTTACTCCACCCGTAGGGTAATGGCAGAGTGGAAAACGGAATCCAGTGTATCCCATAAAAGTCAACTGTATGACTTCAGAAGCAAGTGTCTGCTTCACACAACCTTCCTTCAGCATTCTGAGGTTGCCTGCTTCTTCTCCAACATCTATCCAACCGGTCAGACTAGGCTTCCCCCCCATCATGATTAGAACAAGATCCTGTTGAATTTTAGTCTCATCATGATGAAGTCCACCTGCCCATCCATGGTCTGGAACCTTGGCTTCTTGGGCCGCTGCCCTCATCCATTTCAGCACTTGATCGTTGATGCCTGACTCCTGCGGAATACAATTCTTGTACCTTCTCAGTTTGTCTTCCGGATGGCAACAGCAAACATCTTACTGTCTGTCAAATCTGCATAGGCTTTGGGCTTCTCACCCATAAAGTCAGGCATGTGCTAATAAGCTGCTTGTTCCAACGGTTGCTGCGTGGGGTCTTTGCTGTTAAAGCTTTATGTTGTGCCTGGAACAACACCTTCATGTGTTCTGGTGCATTTGGTAATACTTTGTCCATTATTTTCACAAGGTCAACATGATCAACTTCATTCAGCTCTATATCATCAACTGTGTCCGCTTGTGCATCCAGAACGATATCTGACATCTGTATGGTTTGTTCAAGTTTGAAATGTTTTGCTCGGTATTGTGAACACGTAGTTTGACAAGTTCTACAGCATTCTTGTGAACACCATGGCAGTACTTGACAACAGTGTTTTGAACGAACATACAGATTTCCAGCATTTTCATTACCAAGTACAGATAGGAGTTCTTCAGTGAAATGTTTGGTGTCATTCATAAACTCATCTCTTGTAGTGCTTACTCCACTGCAAAGTCGAATTTTGTCTGCGACTTCAACAATGTTCTTGATAGCATTGGTGGTCAATGAGAAATGACAATCCAGTCCTAGTTTACTGAGATTCACTAGTTTTCCACGAATTTTTAAATGCCAAGTCAATGAATCACAGAAGAAGGTAATTTCTTTCACAGTTCTGTTGCCATTACAAATTTGTGTGGTTGGCACCATAATCGAAAGTGCATTCAAGTGATGCTGTGGTAGGCAAATGGCTTTCCTTGGAATGCAATTGGGAAGTTCAGTCCACTGTATTTTTTTGTCATTTGTATTGTCTGTCCATCTAATTCCTTTGTAAGCATGTGCTCCTTTTCCAGACACTTTCCCATCAATATATATATACCGTTACATTTGGAAACAACTTTCGAATTGTCTTCCCCACAGTACTACTTGAGATTTGTGGGCATCTTCATGGTGAGAGTTAAACCTCTTGCGCAGTTCATCCGATTTGATGGAGTATAAAGGAGCGCTTTCCACATTTGACGTTAACCTGAAAAAATACAAATAATTGTTATTTATAGGACAGGACTGTGCACATTAACACGTATTAACTAATGCGAAGTCGATAGCTTAAGTCATTGTATTTAAATTAAGTCAAGCCAGACAAATTTAAGTTCTTGTTTTAAAGACCATCCTGCCATATTTTTTTAAATAAAAAAAATGGAAATGAAAATGCTCACATATATGTATAAAAAACGATTTTATATTACAATTGATATCAAAGTGACGAGCATACATGTCATTTAAAGGTGTATGTGTCAAATTAAACGTCATTAGCTATGTATATATGTAAGAACATGAAATCAGAGTATGCCATTTATTTAACCCAACAATTATTAAACTGGTCTGGCCTCAGAAAAGCTAACAACATTTTAATAGAAATAAATGGTAATTTGAGTATGTATTTGCTCTGTTGTAGGTGAGACAACGGTCTACAGGTCGGCTGATACTGGAGATCCTAAAGGACTAGAATACTGCAACGGTGAAAAATGTCTGTACCTTAAAATGGATGCACCTGTGGTTTTAATAGTGAACATGTCTGCACAGTTGGTGAATGGACTTCAAGGAAAAGTTGTTAGCATGGAAGAAGAATCTGTTGACGTACATTTCCCTTCTATACAACGTACCGTGAAGATAGTACCATTTACATTCAATGTGTTTGACCCCACACAGAGAAGAGACACTGCCAGTCGGAAGCAAATTCCATTGAGATTGGCATTTGCCTTCACCGTGCACCGTGCACAAGGACTCAGTCTGGATAGACTCGAAGTTGATTGTAGAAATATGTACAACCCAGGACAGATAGGAGTTGCTATTGGTAGGGCTAAAGCCAAGAAAGGACTGAAAATTTTGAACTTCACTTCTAAATTACTGAGGAAACATTCCGATGCGATCGTGCAATACTGTCAATCGGTGTCTGTACAATTAAAAGAAGACAAAAGTTGTTGTACGTGTGCAGTGCACACAGCTAATGGCAACGGAACTACGTTGCCATTGACACCAGATGATGAGGTTGAAGACTTAGAGGCTCATTTGTCAGAGTTGGAGAGAGAAGGTGTTGAACCTGCTCTGGCTTACGCCATGCCAGAGGCTATCGATATTCAGAAATCACTGGAAAGTGCTATGTACGAGGAACCGGCTACACAACAACAGACTGATCTCAACAGTACACTGGCTAACATGACTCAGAAACTGGACCACACTAAAAAGTTTGCCACGCACATATGGAACAAGTTCGAAGTTGTATTTCAAAAATGTATTCCACAAGTAGAGACTGGAAATGTCAAAGTGGCTAACAAGCATACTACAGCCTTTTACAAGGAGATCACACTTTTTCAACAAAGTGCAGGATATACAGACCTAGTGAAAAAACTCTTCCAGACGGAATCACCCAAGCCTGTACACTACAGAGCATGTTATTGCATAATTCAGACACTCAGAGGTCACATTGTGAAAAGGGCAGTCGCAGGAATCCAGAAAGAAGCAAGCGAGATTAACGAGGCCGCAGAACTACGCAAAGGCTCAATTGGTGGTAGGGGCAAATTGCGGTATATTGGAGGTTGGTGCATAGCAAAATTAAAATTCAGAAAGAAACAGGCAGTGAGAAGAAATTTATACAAAAAAACAACAAAAGCAATGATCAAACGCTTGGATAACGAGGTCAGACATCTGGAACAGCTGATTGAGCAAGAAAGCTACTTGTTAGAAAATTCCACGGACAAAGACTCACTATTAGATGTCCGAAGAAAACAAAATTTAACTGGAGGATTAACAAACATTAGTGACTCCACTTTCAACTTCTTCGAAACCTTAGACGTATGTGTGCTACTTGGATGCAACTTTTCACTACAGACATTGAGGATAGTGACATTGTTGGATTACTGAAAGTACTATATGGTGAAGTGATTAGGAAATATTTGCGAATGTCAACAGCGCAGTTTCGCAGGGATTACATACGGAAACTGAATGTACAGAAACAAGCAGCGCACAGGGAACAAATCAAGAAAAGCAAAGGATTGAAAAGGAAATCAGAACAGCCCACACAATCAACTTCATCAGAAATACCGACTACTAAACAAAAAAGGAAAAGCAAAGGGGAGACAACGAAACGTCAGTCCAAGAAATCAACATCTGGTAAAGCATCAGAAATACAATGGCCATGTCCAATATGTCAACTAAATTGTGAGACAGACTGTGTAGCTTGTGACTCGTGTGACAGTTGGTTTCATGCAGCGTGTGTCCACCTTTCAATTGGAGACGTAGAATGCGAGGACTGGTTTTGTGAAACATGCAAGGCTGGGAACTGATTCGTGTTGGGAACAGATATGGACTGGGAACTATAACATGTTCCGTTATTGAACAGTTGTACTACATGGAGCACTACTGTATGATGTAAGGGTACCGTATGGATCGTTATTACACTGTGTTGTATTAGATATATGTAATTTTATGTATTAAATGCGTGTGTTGTGTGTACACGTGTGTGTGTGTGTGTGTGTAAATATGTGTGTGTGTGTAAATATGTGTGTATATAAACATCATTTATTTCAAATAGTACATTTGCCTTTTAGTTTCATTTAAATCGAAATACACTTACCAAGACGCAATAAACACGTCACCAGATGCCATCTCTGCAGCTCTCAGATATTCTCCACAGCTAGACAACAACTCTCCGACAGCATACGACAAATTCAAAGTCGAGATCAGTTGTATTTCCCGGACTTGAATTTTGTCCAATCAGGTGGCGGCATTACATTCAGCTCGAAATCGTAGCGAATTTGTCAACACCATGACCGCCATTGTACGTGTGGGAACTGTTAATTTTTTACTGGCGACGGATATTACTCTCCTAACGCTATCAAATATCATCGACAGTGAAAAA
>NW_014578163.1:131394-136012 GCF_000485595.1 Priapulus caudatus
TGTGTGTGTGTAATATAGTGTGTGTGTGTGTGTGTGTGTGTGTGTGTGTGTGTGTGTATAAATGTGTGTGTGTGTGTGTGTAAATATGTGTGTGTGTGTAAATATGTGTGTGTGTGTGTAAATATGTGTGTATATAAACTTTATTTCAAATAGTACATTTGCCTTTTAGTTTAATTTAATTCGAAATACACTTACCAAGACGCAATAAACACGTCACCAGATGCCATCTCTGCAGCTCTCAGATATTCTCCACAGCTAGACAACAACTCTCCGACAAATTCAAAGTCGAGTTCAGTTGTATTTCCCGGACTTGAATTTTGTCCAATCAGGTGGCGGCATTACATTCAGCTCGCATTGGTAACGAATTTGTCAACACCATGACCGCCATTGTACGTGTGGGAACTGTTAATTTTTTACTGGCGACGGATTTTACTCTCCTAACGCTATCAAATATCATCGACAGTGAAAAAATATACAGGGGAGGTTAGTACAACATATATGACACAATTATTTTATTATGAATCAATCAGAGCAAAGTTATGGTTACATTAATACAAATTATATTAGACACAACAATAGAAAACTGTTAGAAGTTAGCAACAAGAATAATTACGTGTTACAGGTTACACAGTATTAATGTAATGCTGATCAATGACCACAAAAACAAGATCACAACTTGTTGTAAACTTATTGTAACTAATTGTAATTAATAATAATTATCTATAAAATGGAGGGTTAATGTGATTACATGTGTGGATCGGGTGTGTTACAGGTTCCTCAGTATTAATGTAATGCTGATAAATGACCACGAAAATAAGATAACAACGGTATCAGCTCATTTCCCTGGGTCAGTGCATGATGTGGCAGTCTTCGCCTGCTCCAGCATCCAACAGATGATGGAGAACGGAGACCTGAAAAACAAGGGGTTACTCCTGGCAGACAGTGGGTGTACCTCATGACCCCTGTCTTGCGGCCTCACAATGACCAAGAGGTGATTTAAATTAATAGCACCTGTATTTATTGTTAAGTAATGGTGAAGAGTGATGTAACTCAAAAGGTAGTTTAATGTTGGAGCTGGTACATGTTGCTGCTTAAGGATGCTCTCCACCTTTTGCACGGGTATTGCTCTGTCGTGTTCTGTGGTCACGACTATTGTGGATTTATATCAGAAACTTATCAAAGAAATTAACAGACGTTTATGCCAGAACAGGAACTAACTTTATTCAAATAAGATAACGCCACAGATGGCGCTCTGGTAGACATGCAAGTGGCGCTGCCCGGTGGGGCGCAGCAGTACTAGTAGTCACAGGCTACTACATCTCTCTCCCTTTTTGAACAGAACAGAATTCATAAGATACCAAACTGAAATATCAATCACTGAGCCTTACATGGCAAACGTATCCGTAAGGCTACAACTCTTGGGGACGGGAGTACACACAGAAACTACAAACTTGCAATACTTGGACTGGCTACTGTTAATCCTGGAGATAGGTAGGCCTCCTTCGTTCACGCCCGGGATACCTGTGTGGACTAGGCACCGGTTCTACCTCAGGGTTCTTTACCTGGACTAGAGGTTCTACTTCCAATGGGGGAATAATAGTGGGCGTGGTTAACTCGGGCACATTATCCTCCTTCGGGTTTGTGTCAACGAGGGGATGTATCTGCTTTAGCAGGGAACAATTCCTTTGCCTTTACTTCTTCGTCGCGCTGGATGATCACCATGGGACCCCTAATATCTATCACCTCGTAGGGATCGGGCTTAAACTTGGGGATCAGCTTGCCAGAAACATTATTCTTCATCAGGACTTTATCCCGACTACACGGAGTTTGGACTCCTTTGTATGCCTGCGTCTGTCCGCATACCTTTTTATTTTCTCCTTGTTTCTGTTGTCAATGCCCTTCAGGACCGTATCGGAAATCTTTGCCGGGATTTGGGGCAGCTTGGTCTTACCCATATACCTATGGACAATGGACGCAGGGGTTTGCATGGTCGTACAGTGCGGGGTGTTACGATAATTCCGCAGAAACCCATACATAACCTGTTTCCAAGGTTGTCTTTCAACCTGAGCGGCTGTACATGCTTTGTTCAATGGCTTATTGAAACTCTCGACATCCCCGTTGGCTTCTGGCCACAAAGGTGTCACTTTGCGGTGATGGAAACCCATGTATTTTGCGAAATTTGTGAACTCACTACTTTGAAATGGCGGACCGTTGTCCGTCTTTACTACATCGGGTATCCCTCGCGATGAGAGTATCTTGTCGAGTACCGGGATTACAGTACGCGCGGCCGTCGAGTTGACAATCTCTACTTCTGGGAATCTACTGTAGTTGTCAATGACTACGAGCAGGTACTCTCCCTGAGGCAGTGGACCATTAAAGTCTACACTGACCTCTGATCACGGACGGTCTGGTAACTTGGTCATGCGGAGTGCCTCACGTGAGCCACCACTTGTCGACGCCTGACATGGAACGCACGACAAAACCTTGTCTCTAACTATCTGATTCATGTTCGGAAACCAGACTTTCTCCCGCAACAATGCGAGGGTTTTGCTCACGCCTTGATGGCCTTCATGAGGTAGTANATGTATTTTGCGAAATTTGCGAACTCACTACTTTGAAACGGCGGACCATTGTCGGTCTTCACTACATCGGGTATCCCTCGCGATGAGAATATCTTGTCGAGTACCGGGATTACAGTACGTGCGGCCGTCGAGTTGACAATCTCTACTTCTGGGAATCTACTGTAGTTGTCAATGACTACGAGCAGGTACTCTCCCTGAGGCAGTGGACCATTAAAGTCTACACTGACCTCTGACCACGGACGATCTGGTAACTTGGTCATGCGGAGCGGCTCACGTGAGCCACCACTTGTCGACGCCTGACATGGAACGCACGACAAAACCTTGTCTCTAACTATCTGATTCATGTTCGGGAACCAGACTTTCTCCCGCAACAACGCGAGGGTTTTGCTCACGCCTTGATGGCCTTCATGAGCAATATCTACAACTCGGTTCTGTAGACTCACAGGGAGCACAATCCTACCTTGCTTCACAACTATGCCTTCTCTGCTCACTGACAGTTCTCCTTGCACCTTGCTATATGGAGTAAGGCCTGCCTGCTCTTTGGCTTCATGCCACCTTCCGGACCTAACTAGCTTTCTGACTTTACAGAGCGTCGGGTCTAACTCACAAGCAACTCGCACCTCTTCAAACATGACGGCCTTCGGCACTGAACTCTGCACTATGAAGCTAATGTATTCTTCTGCTACCCTCTGTTCGTGGCTGCTAACCATGTTCGGCAACCCAACGGGATGGCGGGACAGGTAGTCTGCTGGGTTTTCTTTACCCACTTGGTGCCTAATCTCGAACTCATACGGCAACATCCGAAGCGACCATCTCTCGAGTCGAGCTGACAGTTTAGCTCGAGGATTTCCGTACATGGACAACAACGGCTTGTGATCCGTGTAAATAGCCACTCTGTGACCATGAACATACAAATGGAAATGTTCAAGCGACCACACTACACCTAACGCTTCTCTCTCTAACTGGCAGTACCTTTGTTCGGTCGGGGTCAACGACCTACTACCGTACGCTACAACGCGACCCTTCTGACACAAGATAGCTCCAACACCAACTGGGGAGGCATCAGTGTAAATCTCACTCTCTGACTTGGTGTCAAAATACGCTAGCACGGGCCGCTTACTCAATATCTCTTTCACCGCGTTCAACGCATCGGATTGGTCCTTTCCCCACTCAAAATCGACATCATGGTGGGTCAACTTTCTCAACGGAGCAATAATGGTCGAATAGTTGGGAATGAAACGAGCGCTGAAATTTAGAGTTCCAACTAAACTGTGTACTTCGGCGGTAGAGGTCGGATCTGAAGCTTCCAACAGAGCTTCTACCTTTTGCGGATCGGGCGACAGACCGCGCTTCGACAACACGAATCCGAAGAACTCTACCGATTCCTTGTTGAAATCACACTTCGCGAGATTTAACGTGAGACCCTTCTGCCTCAGACACTCTAACACTGACAGTAGCGCTTTATCATGCGACTCCTGATCTACACCGAACACTACAATGTCATCTGATATATTTATGGCACCTGGTACCCCATCTATCACCTGCTGGATGACATTCTGGAATACTTCGGACGCGCTGCTGATACCGAAGAACAAGCGTTTATACCTCCTCAAACCGACATGAGTTGTAAACGTTGTGATTTGTCTTAACTCGGGGTAAGCTCCAACTGGTGGTACCCATTACGCAAGTCAAGTTTTGAGAACACTTTCGCCCCATTCAACTGAGCTAACACATCATCTACCATAGGGGTAATATGTCTTTCCCTCACTATGGCACGGTTTGGCTGATGCATATCGACGCATAGGCGCACTTCATCGGGATTCTTCGGTTTTGGCGCAACAACTACTGGCGTAACCCACGGGGTTGGACCATCTACTTTCTCTATGATGTCCAACTCTTCCAACCTTTTCACCTCTTTCTCTAACTTCTCACGCGTATGGTATGGGATTCTACGATGGGGCTGGGCCACAGGGCTGACATCTTCCCTGACATGTAACTTTACTTGGTATCCCTTCATTCTACCGACACCACTAAAT
>NW_014578163.1:137715-144283 GCF_000485595.1 Priapulus caudatus
AACTCTATGGAGCGCTATTTCAACATAATAGACATACATTTGGTGCGCGATTTCAACCACTCTTATGGGGCGAGATGATGCGCGCACCATGGCACAATTTCGGGTGCGCGGTGGAGCGCGAGCGCGATCGCGCCCCTTAAAAATGAAAGCCTGAGCCTGTACGAGGCGACGGAAAAGAAACTTTTGGTATTCAACGTCGATTTCTGGAGCGAACTTCTCACTCAGGCTCTTCTTTGCCTCTGCGTAGCTCTTGCCGGTCTCTTCCAGCGTACAGAACACGTCGTACGCGCGATCGCCTATTCTGTGCAAGAGTATCGCCCTCCTCTGTTTGTCTGACTCAATCGCCATTGCTTCCAGGTAGATGTCGAGATGCTTGATCCATTTCTCCCAATGCTGGGCCGTGGACTCAGGATCATTGTCCACATCAAACGGGGGTAGGGGGATGAGACTCGGAATGGACATGACAGATGACTACTTGTGGGGGCCACACACTTGACTGTCTCTTACACCCAAGACTAACAGTAACAGTAACACACCGGTAGTGACACTGACCGTCACAACAGTTCACTTGGGAAACCTGTTAGAAAGGAGCAATTCAACACTTGAGCAAGTGGCAATCATCGACACGAGAGCGCACTTGGAGTTCCTGATCCACTGAGGCTGAGCACATGGTTTCAAGCATTGACATTGAAATTGTTGCGACTGGCAGCATGGGTTCAACTCAACTGCCCATTTCCAGTCGACACTGGGCTCCCACAGGGACATCCTTGGTGTAGAAGATAGACAACCGACTACTCTACTTCGCGCATCCTCGTCGCCAGTTGTCGTGATTNTTATGCGGAAGAACGAAGTTGTGAATGTTATTGGTGTGTTTGATTTCGAGCTGTCGACGCCCAATGGTGAGTGTACTGATAAGCTCATATGTTGCCCGAAAGCACGGCCTACGTCACTTCTGAGCTGTGAGGTTTCAGAGTTGGGTGGATTGCTGAGATTATAACGCGGAGTGTCGTCTAAGTTTTGGCGTCAGGGGGCGTGTGATTAGTATATCCAGTTCATCCGAAGTTGTTCAGGGGTGTCGGTTCGGAATGAAGGGTCATGGGATAAGTGTATCATGTCAGGAAGGATGTCAGCTCGTGGCCATGCCTATTCGTTAGATCCGTATCGCTGAGCGTCCCATCCGCCGGGGGTCGTGGAGTTAGAAAAGTGAAAAGGTTGGAAGCAGTTTGGGATTCATAGGAGAAGTAGATAGAGCTCCAACTCGTGGGTTACCGGCGTAGTTGGTTGCGCCCAAAAACGTAAGGCAATCCGATGAAGTGTCGCTATGCTGTCGATATTGGCTCAGCATAGATCCGCGCATAGCTGTATGGGTAAGCTATGTTACCGGTGTGATGATGTGTGTAGGCCGTCATTCTGAGGTTTGTCTTTCGTCGCCGTAGAAGATCGTGGTGGTGCAACAACCTTTGAGCTTTGCGGTATACGGTCCACAGTTGGGAGCCTCTTCACCCTGGGTGCAAGACTAAATTACAATCTGCTTTACAACTCTTGGTTAGGTTTGAGATAAGGTATTAAACGCTTCGTTCTTTCGGTCATCAGCAATGCGCGTTCTGACTGTATTTTAGAATCGATCACTTTCAGCAGAGGGGTGATAGATGGCGGGGCGGTACCAGGGTGCCTACCAAGATATCTGTCAGAAGACATTGTAGTGTTTCGCGCCCGTGCTAGATTCAGGAGATACGCATGTAAAGCGCTACTGTCCGCATGCTGTTGGAGTGTCTGAGGCCGAAGGCGGTCTCCTGTTAATCTTTCGCCGAAGTTGCGAATTTCACAGCAAGGGCAGTTCTTCGGATTTCGTGTTGTTCGATAGGCGCGGTTTGTCGACCCGATCCGCAAAGGTAGAAGCCGTCTGTTTGGAAGCTTAAGATCCTGACGCTCTTACCGGCGAATTACACAGTTAGTCTGGAAACTCTAAGTTTTTAACGTCGTTTCATTTCCAACTATTCGACATTATCGCTCGTGTTGAAAAGTCTGACCCACCCATTGATGTCGATTTCTGGAGTGACCAGGGGAAAGTACCAATCCGAGTGCGTCTTGAACGTTGGACTCGTGGAAATTATTGATGTTAATAGCGGCCGTGCTTAGCGTTTATAGTTTGACACAAGTCGCTGAATTGTGATGATTTTACTATACTGATGCCTTCCAGTTCGTTGTTGGGATTCTATCTTGTGTCAGCAATGGTGCATTGTAGCGTTACCCCGGATAGTAGGTCGATATGAAGAAGAAGTATATGCCGTTAGAGAGAGAAGCGTTAGGTGTCGTTGTTCGGCTCGCTTGAACATCCTCTCCCATTTTGTAACTAGTTCGATGGTAAGAGTAGAGCTATTACACCGGATCACAAGCGTTGTTTGTCCATGTACTGGACAACCCTTCGATGTAAACTGTTCGCTCGACGTCGAGAGATGGTCGCTATCGGGTTGTGTTCATGTCCGCGTGTTCGCGAGTTTTTAGCGCATTCATAGTGGGTAATGAAAACCCAGCAGACTCGCTGAACCCCGCTATCCCGTTTGGAGTGATCTTGAACTATGGTTAGCAGCCTGAAAGAGTGCGTAGATCGTAAGATCATTAAGCTCATAGTGCAGAGTTCGTGTGCCGAATTTGCCGGTTCACGTCTTGAGAAGTGATGAGCTTTGCTTGCGGTTTAGACCCGCGCTCTCGCTCGTGAGAAAGCTAGTTAGTCCCGGAAGGAGGTGCATAAGCCAAAGATCAGGCAGCGCCTACTCCTGTATAGCAGTGCAAGGGGAACAGTCAGTGCGCGCACGATGAAGCATGTTGTGTATGCAGCAGGATTGTGCTCCCTGTGAGTCTACATAACCGCATGGGGGTAGATACTTCGCTCACTGATAAGCATAATGGCTGGTGGCG
This sequence comes from Priapulus caudatus, assembly GCF_000485595.1. Taxonomy (NCBI): domain Eukaryota; kingdom Metazoa; phylum Priapulida; class Priapulimorpha; order Priapulimorphida; family Priapulidae; genus Priapulus; species Priapulus caudatus. The sequence goes on from NW_014578163.1 coordinate 140,635, forward strand.
CAACCCTCGCGTTGTTGCGAGAGAGAGTCTAGGTTCCGAACATGAATCATATGTTAAGCGCACAAGGTTGGGTCGTGTCGCGTTCATGTCAGGCGTCGACAAGTGTTGGTCACGTGGCGCACTCCGCTCCATGACCAAGCTTACCAGATCGTTCCGTGGTCAGAGGTCGTGTAGACTTTAATTGGTCACTGCCTCTGGGAGCAGTAGCTGTTTAGCTCCGATTGACACCAGTAGCGTTTCCAGAGTAGAAGATTGTCATACTCGACAGACCGCGCGTACTGTAATCCGCGACTCGACAAGTTTCTTATGCGCGAGGGACTACCGATGTATGTGAAGACGACAACGATCCGCCGTTTCGCAAAATATGTGCAGTTCGGCAATTTCGCAAATACATGGGTTTACCATGTCCCGCAGAGTGCACCTTTGTGGCTATAAGCAAAACGGTGATGTGGAGAGTTTCATAAGCAACTTGAACAAGCATGTACAGCCGCTGCAGAGTGAGAGACAACATTGAAACAGGTTATGTATGGGTTTCTGCGGAATTATTCGTAACACCGCACTGGTACGACCATGCAAACCCCTCGCCATCCATGATGTCATAGGTAATATGGATTAAGACCAGCTGCCGCTAAATCCCGGCCAAAGATTCTCCGATACGGTCCATGGGGGCATTGACCACAGAACAAGTGAGAAAATGAAAAGGTATTGCGGACGACGCAGGCATACAGGAGTCCAACTCCGTGTAGGTGGATAAAGTCCTGAATGACCAAGAATAATGTTTTCTGCGTAGCTGATCCCATAGTTGTTAAGCCCGATCCTACGAGCTTGTGATAGTATTTTTAGGGGTCATGGTGATCATCCAGCGCGGCGAAGAGTAAAGGCGAAGAATTTGCTTCCCTGCTAATAGGCAAGATACATCCCCTCGTGCCCAACCCCGGAGGAGGGACATGTGCGAGTTAACCCGGCCCACTATTATTCCATTGGATGCTCAGAACTCCAGTCAGCGTTAGAGAACACTTGCAGGTTAGAACCGCGTGCCTCGTCCACAGGTATCCGGAGCGTGAACGAAGGAGGCCTATATCTCAGGATTACAGTAGCCGTCCAAAGTTTGCAGTTTCTAGGTATTCTGTGATGTCTCCCAGTCCGCAAGAGTTGTAGCTTTATGTATAAGTTTGCCATGTAATAGGCTCAGTGACTTGGTATTTCAGTTTGGTATCTTTTGAATTTGTTATAGTATAACAGAAAACACGGGGAAGAGACTGGATGTAGCCTGTGACTACTTACGTACTGCCTTGCGCCACCGGGCAGGCGGCACTCGGCAGTGCTCTACCAGAGCGCCATCTGTGGCAGTTATGCTTTATTTAACTAAAGTTTTTCAGTTTTCCTGTTCCGGACCTAAAACATAGCCCGTTAATCTCTTTGAAAGTATTCTGATATAATCCACAATAGGGGTCGTCGGCACCAAGAAATAATACGACAACGTCACGGCTGACAAAAGATTTTTCAATCGCTCCCGTCGACAAGGCACTGTCCTACAGAAAATAGTTTAAATCTGCCCGCCCCTGTGCCATTGACCTTTTGACTGTGACCTCCAATTGTTAGCACAGTGATGCCTTTTTTTACCATTGCATGACACCGCTATCACGGAGCTCCTAGGTCGATTTAGATTTGCTTGCGCTAAGTTCTTGTCATTCCTCCTATAATTAAGTTATAGCCGGAGGGAATGTTCCCCCTTAATTTTACACTCTACTCTTGACTTTAGACACCCATGCTTCGAGCATCCCTACTTGATTTTACGACAGATTACCCCACCCCCCAACACGTCCAGACTTCTAATCGTGTACGGTCGCGAGCCGTTTTAGGATTTTTGTCGCCCAACTTGTTGTACGAGGCTACGGACGCGCACAGGGACGCCAGCGGGACACACGCCTACGGCACGGATCATGCATGTCTACAAGCTGCATCTTGACTATGTCGATGAACTAGAACCGTCAGATATTGCAGGTGCTGCTTACGTAAAACTATTTGTTAAAAAAAAAAAAAGTCTAAAGAGCATCGCTGTACTAAACGTTGACGCGAACAAGTCATAAAACCTAGTGCGAAAAGTATTTCTTCATGTGCGGGCGTCTGAAGGTTACGAATGTAAGAAGCACCTGCGCAAAACGTTTCATGCAAGGTAAAACCTGGTGGTCAATAGGATAACTCTTCGCACGGGCAATTTGTTCTCCACACCACAAACATACCGATAATCAATATCAGGCAAAACAAAGCAAGTAAACACGTCAGAGGCAGCGCATCGATGGTCGAAATTTCCCTGATCGCCCAAAAACGTGCCAGCTTTTTTGAAGATCTTGGCCACCACGTTCTTACGGGGCTGTGTTCTGGCACATACGCATTCACAGTTCTGTCACAGTCTCTCAGTTTCGGGCGGGGCGACAGCAGCTCGAATGTCCCTTCACTCATCATTGTGCATGACGCTCCTGTGTCCGCAACCATTGAAACTGGCACACCGTTCACACTAACACTGAACACGGGTTTCCGAACTACGCTCTCGGATTCACATTTGAACACATATTCCTCCTGCTGGTCAGGGGCAGCACTAACATGTTTCAAGTTTTCACTCGGGTTTCCTTTTGCTCTACACCACTTGGCAAAATGCCCAACTCTGCCACACTTCCTACACTCAACACGATTTGCTGGGCACACACCCCCTTCGTGTGGGAATTTAAATCTTCCACATCTGTAACACTGCGATTTTCTTTGCTGACTCGGCGCGGCACTCGTCGCGGCACTGATGCGGCTGGCGCAGCACTCCTCTTCTGGTATGTTTGACGCGGGCGTACGGCCTGGACGTCTTCTTCTTCTTCCGGGTCCTCGGCGACAACGGCATTCGCACCCTCTTTCGACTTCAGCATACCCGCGGCTTGCGTCGACGCAACCTCTTCTAGTTGACCCTGGCTCAGGAGAGACTTTACAAAATGTCTCCTTCTGTGAGGCCTTTCCTCCTCACCTTCGCGGAGCTGCATCCGGAAATCGACTGAGACTTGATCTCGGACTCGACACTGCCCTCTGGGAACCTGCATAGCTCGGCTGCTTGCCTGAGCTTCGTGTGGAAGCAGTCTATGCTTTCACCATCAGCCTGTACGAGGGAACGGAAAAGAAATTTTTGGTATTCAACGTTGATTTCTGGAGCAAACTTCTCACTCAGGCTCTTCTTGGCTTCTGCGTAACTCTTGCCGGTCTCTTCCAGCGTACAGAACACGTCGTACGCGCGGTCGCCTATTGTGTGCAAGAGTATCACCCTCCTATGTTTGCTGACTTAATCCCCATTGCTTCCAGGTAGATGTCGAGACGCTTGATCCGTTTCTCCCAACGCTGGGCTGTGGACCGAGGATCATTGTCCACATCAAACGGGGGTGGGGGATGAGACTTGGAATGGACATGACAGATGACTACTTGTGAGGCCAACACACTTGACTGTCACTTACGCACAAGACTAACAGTAACAGTAACAGTAACACACCGGCAGTGACACTGACAGTCACAACAGTTCATCTGGGAAACCTGTTAGAAAGGGGCAGTTCAACACTTGAGCAAGTGGCAATCATCGACACGAGAGCGCACTTGGAGTTCCTGATTCACTGAGGCT
>NW_014578163.1:151218-159296 GCF_000485595.1 Priapulus caudatus
TCCGTCTCGTCTCTCTTCTCGTCTCTCTCTCTCTCTCTCTCTCTCTCTCTCTCTCTCTCACACATAGGTCGAGACTCGGACTTGACCTCGCAGTACTATCACGGATGCAACACCGGCCGTTCCTTTCTTCACGCTGACTTAAAGGCCCGTCTCCACACACGCGGCACGACACGACACAGCAAAACGCAGCGCCGTTGTGCTGAAAAAAATACATTGTGATTTCGCGCATTGTGTCTGAGCGCATTGTGTTCACTCTGGTTCAGTGATCAGAAATTATGCATGCGCTTGTTGTCCATTGGCTGATGGTAGCGTGAGCAGAACACGTAATAAAAAACAATCGCGTTGATTGGTTCAATTTTATTTTCGCCGTTACGTCAGCCGGCAAAAGTCAAACTCATTTGACTTTCGCCGTCATCGTGAAACCGGGCTGGCGCCGTGCCGTGTCAGTGGAGACTGTGCCATAAGCTATAATAGATTTGAACCTTGGTCCATCTTGCACAAAAAAACAACGCAACGCGCACACGCGCGTGTGCTTACTCTCGTGAGCACAACCAGCCTCCTAACCCCTACATCTCTCTTCTCTTTCCAAAACCCCGCCATAATCCCACATGTCTACGAGCCGCTCTGCTCACCGCCCATTTTGCAGTCACCCTAGAAACTCCCGACCTAAAACACGTTTAAAATTCTCCCGTATACATCAATGTAGCCGCAACAAGATGCGCGACGCTGTGTCTAGATAGACTATCATTAAAACAACCCCTAGTCTAGCTCCACTGACTACTTTATTTACACATCTGTACATCACATGTTACATGGTCACTGTTACCAAGCTGTTCGTCTACTGATAGATTTTCTACCATTGCTTTTTCAGTTGAGAGAATCAAGTCTAATATATTGTTCCCTCTTGTGGGTTTAATTTGTTAACATGTTGTATAAGAAAGCAGTCTCCAATGAGATCTAAGAATGCTGCATCTGTGCAGTCTGCTTCCAGTGTATTTTAGTTTATTGTATTGTAATTAAAGTCTCCCATTATTAGTGCTTGTGATTTGCTTGCTTCTTTAATAGCATTATGCAGTGATGTCTGATCCTCTATTGATGCTGCTGGGCTGTTGTAGCACTTTCCTATTGTAATAGTGCCTTTACATGTTGTGATGTCACACCCTATAGATTCTGTTTCGAATTGGTTTGTGAGCTTTTCGTTTGTTACTGCAATTATATCAGAGTGAATATATAACAGAACACCTCCACCTTTTCTACCCTTTCTATCTTTTCTGAACAGGCTGTAGTTAAAAGTAGCTAGCTCGCTGTCTAGTACCTCATTATGTGTCCATGCCTCCGTTACTCCAACTATGTCTGGCTTTGTCTGTGTAATGGAAAGGTGTTAGTCTGGTATTTTGTTCATGATACTTCTTGCATTTAAGCACACACATTTGAAAATAGATTTCATTGTAGATTGTAATTTATGTGCTTTACTGTTGTGCTTCGGTTCTTGATTGCAGTTTTTCTGGCTTTTGTTTAAATCATCAATATTTTTAATCTTATTGTTATTGTGGTCTTTATAATAATTTCCTTGACCTGCTAGTCATTTGGGTTGGTTGGGTCCTTCATTTGGACCCACCTCATTAGCTTGTAGTATAGGCTTCCTGGCAGTATTTTCTTCTGCCTTCTTAGGGTCCTTGACAATCATACTCTTTTTAATGATGTAGTCATTATGGCCCTGTTCTCTTAGCAGTCTTAATTGTTCTCTGAGCGTTTTGCCGTCCTCCTGTTCTTTCCTTGTGAGGTCTGGCGATATGTAAACAGTGTTCCATTCTTCTAGTTCCCTTAAGTCCTTGGCATGTGGTAGTATAACTCGCTTCTTCTTGTTATCATCTAGTGCTACAAGTGAAAGTCTGGGTTTGTCACCCGGGTCCTTTTTAGCTCCCAGTCGAATGGTTTTGGTAATTACTACATCGTTCACTTATAGTGTTTCCATGATTTTCTTGATAACCTTTTTTGTCATCTTCCTTCCTCATATTTGGGTCCATACTTTTACTCTCCTGAATGCCAGTGACTATTAGGTTATTTTTTTCCGTTCCCTGTCATTGTACTCATCGATGATGTTTATTGAATGTTGTCTTTTATTTGTTGGCGCAGGGGTTGCTGCCACTGGATTTTTAGTCTCGCTTAATTTTTTTTACAATGCTGGCATAAGTCTTAGTGCCTTTATCTTTCTCTTGTGTGAGTTTATCTTTGAATGACATTAGTTCATTTACCTCTTCTTCAACACTGGCCACAATGCCCATTAATTTCTTCTTCAGACAAGTTGTTATGGCCGGTCTCTGGGTGTCATCTTCGCTACTGTTATTGAACCTCTTGTCAATACAATGTTTGACAACAGGTTTACATGCTTTAAAATAGAAGCTGATTGCATTATAATGTTCAAGCATTGTCTATACTTTGTTACTTATTTTACCACATGCCAGACACAGCCATGTGTTGCAGCATTCACACTTAACAAGTAGCTCTACTTCTCCACAGCATTCATCACAGACAAGCATTTCATCAGATGATTCATCACCTGTATTACCTTTGCTCTTCTCTTTCTTAGATTTGCTGGTGTGAGATTGTGATCCACTGGATGACGACTGGGAGCCGCCATATTGCCTGTTTGCATCACTTTCTAATTTGTTCATGACGTTATCTGATTCAGTCCTATTTGAATTTCTTCTTAAGAACTTTTCAGGGGAAAATTTCTTTAGAAGACTCATGTCCATGCACATTATAATGTTGAAATAATTTACAAAGATTTATCCGGATACTTGTGTGCAATAGTTATGTTCAATGCTGTGAAATGTTATAATATAATATTATATATAAGTATATATGTTTATATCTTCTGGTGGCTAGTACACAGAATACTACTAAGTTGAAAAAAAACCGTAGCTAGGCCCTACTGGACGATCTGCAGCCGGATATCCACGCGAAGCGCGAACAACACCGCGGAATTTTATCGGATTCGCTGCCCTGTTTAGAACACTGTTTCGACAGTACCCTTTGGGTAGCAGATAAAGCGGTATAATCGGTCAATTGAGCAGTTGTGGCAATTCCACAAGCTTTTTCACTATGCACGTAGGTAGAGATTTAATACAAATGCTCGTAATTACTCGTTTGCTGGTTGGCGCGTTTCGTTTTCCTCTAGAAAAGCGAGTTTGCATTTTTCCGTTTCACGCCGTGAAATTATTCTCGTACATATGGCGTTCCATAGATGGCGCGACGAAGCCCTGTACGAGGCATTTTCAAGATATTTGTTCACACAAGGGTCGGCCATTGAGCTTAGACTGCTGCGCGGTGGAGAGTTCCACTCGCTGCACTAACTATAAGTTGAGTGTAGCGAAGAATACTTGGCGGAGTGAAGGTCCGTACCAGTCTACCTGCAATCGTGACGTGCGCTTCAACTTATCGTATCCATCTTAGTACCCCCGATAGTCTGATGTTTCCGATGATGACGTAATAGTTCGAGCATGTATATATAGCAGAGAAGAGTTTAGAAGAAAACGCAATAAACGCATAATAGCAGAAAACGCAATTAAAAAGCATGGGTAACACACTTCTTTCCATTGTGCTCGAACATAACATTGTACATACTATAAATTCTAGCAAATATATGCTTCATTTATGATTCATTTTTTTGTGCAAGGGGATGACTCTCGCCAATTTTATATGTCTAATTGTTGGATTGAGCAATCATTATTTCATTATATCTGTAAATGGCCCGCTCAGACGAACGCTCCTAAAATCCATTCGTCTGGCAGCCTTGAGTCGTCGCCTGTATGCAATGCATTTTTTATATGGAAAAGTACCACAGCGTACGTACAACGAACATACACACCGGCGTGCGTTTACACTGAGAATAATTATGTTGAGTCAAGCTCGCGTTTCTCTTCTTTCAAAGCCAAAGCGGGCCAGAGCCGATAGGCAATTTTTGCATGTATTAGATGGTGCCAGCGTGCAGCAAAAACTTCGTCTACCCCTGCGCTTAGCATACGTAGACGGATGCCCGTACCTACTGATACAGGCAGCCAAGCACGCAAGCACATAGCTAGCTGTAGTACTACGAAACACACAAATACGCACACACGTGCGTATACATGTATGAACGCACGCAGTGACACACCGACGCACGTACGTACGCACGCAGGCCGGCACAGACATTTCTATGGGTGCATGTATGTGTTTGTATGTGTGTGTGCGTCGCTGAGTGCGTGCGTCAGTGTGTTTAAAATGTTCATTAGGAAAATTTTTTTGAGAAGTCCAAAAAATACGTTTCCTCAACAATAGTAAGTAAACACTCTGAATCGTAAACAACGCCATCTCGCGACATACTGCCAAAGTATCTGCGAGATATTTGTGCAATAACATTTATTTGAATTTGAATTTGAATTTGACAGACAGTATTCACTTGCGTACGTGTGAACGCTCCGACTCAAACCGGCCCGAGCCAAATCTAGCTCATTTGGCTCGAGCCAAACCATGACCGTGTGAACGCGACTATAGTTACCCCACTTTTGTTTGAATATTTTCCAGTTCTCTGCAAGAGTACATTCAAAACACACGGGCTGGGGTGGCTGTATGCCGGGTACCGGTCGCGGTTGTACCAGGTGTTGGTCTTGACCATTCACATCTCTGTCTCTCTGTCTCACATCTCTGACCTCTGACATCTCTGTCTTCCATTGGTCTCTCTGCCTCAGCACCAGCCTTGGCTAAATTAACGCCGTCTTGGGCCTCTGCCATGTTTGCTTAATTGTTGTTTGCCTTTACTTGGGCTAATATACAATTAGCGACTTGTCAACGCTCGTAGACAAGCAGTAACCCACAGTTAAAATGTTAACCACGCAGGCACACACGATACACGTGCGACAGAGCCAAGTTCCAGAACAATCGATTCATCATTCAAGTGAAGCTTTATGGCTAGCTCTAGTAACCTGCGCTTTCTTGTACGACTGTTCATGTAGACATCGGCGTGCGTAATTCGTTTACACGCTGCCACCATGTTACGTGTTGTGTCTTACTAAATGATGCATCAACACAGTTATGTAAGAAGTGTAGATTTATTCCAACTCCACTGAACTACAACATGAAAGCTTCTTCCCCTTACATCCCGGATGTACGCGTAGCGCTATCTACTGGCATAATAACTCATAAAGTATCACTTAACACTTAACGGTAATTACGGAACATAATACTTTATCGTCCACGTGTGTATATAACCTGGGCGGCTGCCGGGACGAACGCCTAACAACCATATGAGACGGGATACTAGAGAAGCGTTGCCGAAAGGAGGTGTTGATGCAAAGCGCTGCGCGCAAATCTTGCGCGCAGTGCCGCGGCAAGGTTCACACGACTGCAGGAACGTCCTACGACTGTATGCAGCGCTGGCAGCTATGGATCCGTGCGCCGAATGCATAGGTCGGCGCACGAATCCATAGCTGCCAGCGAGCAGTCGATAATTTTACCGGGAATACAATGAAACAGCTCAGCTGCATTGAGCTGCTGTTCTTTGCAAGTTCAATGAAAATATCTATAAAAGTGTCAACACCTTCTACTTCTACACTGTGTTGTATAAGATTTATTATGAATTGTATTTTATTATGCGTCAGCGGCTTCATGTAACGAGCGGCAACTGCAGCGGATACATAAGCTGGGTTTTATAATAATACATGCGGAAATAATACGCCTCTATTCATGTAAATAGAAATGTTCACCTATATACAAACAATGACGACGTAATAATCACAAATATTGTCAATAGGTGAATAGCTCCTGATCTGATCTGTGAATTGTGCGTGTTAGATGACATACTTATCTTACGCCATGACTTGTGGCCAGGCTAAAAAATAAGTTCCGAGTTTAATTATCAATCTTGAAAACGTGCATCCTGATCAAATTTTTCGAATTTTTATACTGTGTTGGACTTTATTTCGTCGAAGTACACGTTCGACACTCGCGGCATCTACCACTCAACCGATTCTACCGCTCTACCGTTCGCCGAAAGCTGGTGCTAAAATTTGGCTCGGGCCTGGTCCGACGTTTTTGATGGGACCAAATCTGGCACGGGCCTAATTAGGCTCGCGCCAAAAACGTCCGTGTCAACGCTCGGCTCGAGCCAAATCTGGCGCAAGCCTAATTAGGCTCGGGCCAAAAACGTCCGGGTGAACGCGCCTCATGCAATAATCACAAATCTAGCAGCTCAGGCAAAAGAATACCAAGTAGCCCTGTTGTTGCATACATTAGGGGAGGAAGCCCTCAAGGCATATAACGGTTTCCAGTTCAGCACACTTGCATCACAGAGAACTGTAGATAAAGTCTTAGACCAGTTTGACAAATTTGCAATTGGAGAAATCAACAAAACCTACGAGCGCTATTTTGTTCAACAAAAGAGACCAAAAAGAGTCTGACAGCTTTGAATATTTTCACGCCAGCATAAGGTCATTAGTGAGGACATGCAATTATTGTGACAGCTGCGTTTCATCCATCATCAGGGACAGAATCGTGTTATGTATACACGACTCTAGTACGCAGCAGGCTTTGTTGAAAAAGAAAAATCTAACACTAGTGACATGCATTGATGTGTGCAAGGCGGACAAAAACGCGTCCACAAAATATAAGATGCTTCGCCCTGAGACCGTCAACAAAGTAACTGCCCCGAAACAGAAGGCGACGCGTCCCCTTAGAATGGCACATCAATCACAGGAAAAAATCTGCAAGTTCTGTGGGCTCTCACATGTGTTTGTAAAGTCTGCATGCCCAGCATGGGGGAAGACATGTAGTGTATGTAAACAAAGAAATTATTTTGCGAAAAAATGTCCCAACTCCAAGCAGCCACGAGCTAGGGAGGTGCACAAAGTGGCAGAAGATTAATTGAGTGAATCTGACGGGGAAGAGTGGCTCAACTCTGTCAGATCACCTAAACCGTATAAAGAGATAAAGTGCCTAATGTCAATTGGGAAACACAATGTTGTGTTCCAGGTGGACACTGGAGCATCTGTGAACATTCTGCCAGCTCGTTTTGCACCAAGTGTGACCCCAACGACTAAAAAATTGAAGATGTGGAATGGCAACGAATACAGCCCTCTCGGAACATGTCGTACTACTGTACGTAAGCTTAAGGGGGGCAAGAAGTATTCAGTGGAGTTCACAGTGGTGAAAGAGGATCTAACACCCCTTCTGGGGCTAAAGACAGCTGAGCAAATAAAACTGATAGCGGTCAACGAGGAGCAAGTGGAAAAAGTAGCAGTTGTCTCAATCACTGACAGACATGCCGCTCTGTTTGACGTAACACTTGGAACGTTTCACGGTAGGTCACACCTCAATGTGGACAACACAGTGATACCAGTAGTGATGCCTGCTAGGAGAGTACCACTTGCAATTCGTCCCAGACTGAAAACAGAACTGGAGCGTTTGACAGAGATTGGTGTCATCACACCAGTAGATGAACCAACCCCTTGGGTCAGCCAGCTCGTGATTGCTGAAAATAAGTCTGGCAAGCTGCGGATAAGCTTAGACCCTCGGGAGCTCAATAAGACCCTAAAAAGAGAGCATTATACACTGCCAATATTAGATGACATACTACATGAGTTGATTCAGTCCCGTGTGTTCTCGAAGGCTGATCTAGCACAGGGATACTGGCACGTTCAAATAGACACAGAGTCCAGCATGCTCACGACATTTCAAACATGTTTCGGACGATACAGGTGGCTGAGACTCCCATTCGGCACATCAGTTTCGTCTGAAATCTTTCAGAAAAAACTCATTGATGCACTTGGCGGGCTGACAGAAGTAGCATGTATCGCCGATAATGTGATAATTCACGCAGCAACAGTCGAAGAACATGACCAGGGGCCCGTTGTCAGAAACTTCGTAAAGTTACGATTAATTTTAAGTCTAATGTTAATGTTAATGTTAATTTTAATAGCGTTGCCAGAAACCAACTTAAACTAAACTTACTTAAGTGAAAACTCACTTAAACTTCATAACTTGATAACAGGAACTTCATAATTTCATGTCACAAGGCTGCTGATTGGATGAGAATCAATCAC
>NW_014578163.1:159306-163958 GCF_000485595.1 Priapulus caudatus
GACCCTAAGAAAGATCTAGTATTAGAGAATGACGCTGGTGAATAAGGAGTGGGGTCAGTGTTGCTCCAAGATGGTTGACCTGTAGCGTTCGCGAGTCGTTCTCTGACAGACACAGAGACAAGATACGCGCAAATCGAAAAAGAAATGCTCGCTGTAGCATTCGGGTTGGTGAAATTCCATTACTACACGTACGGTCGGAAAGTGATAATAGTCACAGATCACAAGCCACTGGTAGCGATTGTGTCAAAACCGTTGTCAAAGGCACCCAGGAGATTACAGTCTCTACTGTTGCGGACCCAGAAATACGGGTTTGGGCTTGTATATAAACCAGGTACATCCATACCCGTGGCTGATGCACTGTCTCGCAATCCACTACCAGACAAACCAGTCACAGACGTTGTAACAGTTAACAACGTTTTCTTTTCTCCCATCAGGAGGGGCCGTTTAGAGGAGATTCGGGTAGCGTCGGAAAAAGATCAGACGTTTACAGAATTCAAGAGCACAATCATGAAAGGATGGCCAGATGACAAATCACGGTTACCACCTAAAATCACTCCGTTTTTCAACTACAGAGACGAACTTTCGGTGCAAGACGGTATCATACTTCGAGGTGAGAGAGTAGTTATCCCAAGGTCCATGCGGGCGGATATCAAACGCAAGGTAAATGCTGGACACATGGGCATCAACCCCTGTCTACGGAGGGCACGTGAGTTGGTTTTTTGGCCGGGAATGTCGGCTGACATTCGCCAGCATGTTGAAGCATGCAATGTGTGTGCTATATACAGTGACAAGTAAGAACTTGAAACATTGTTCATGCATAAAGTTCCAGGCCGTCCGTGGGAGAAGGTTGGCTCTGACCTGTTGTCTTTTAAGGGTAGAACATATATGGTCACGGTTGACTACTACAGCAAGTTCTTTGAAATTGACTACCTCATTGACACAGGCTCTGCGGCGGTCATAGACAAGCTAAAACATCATTTCGCCCGACATGGCATACCTGACACGGTTATCACTGACGGTGGACCTCAGTATAACTCGGAGAAGTTTCGAACATTCAGCACAAAATGGGGTTTTACACACGAAATGACAAGCCCAGGGAACAGCAAAGCCAATGGAGCTGCTGAGGCAGCGGTAAAGTCAGCGAAAAAACTCATGCGAAAATGTATGGCATCTAGAGAGGACCCCTATCTCGGACTGCTCAACCTAAGAAACACACCAACGGAGAGTCTCCAGACTGGCCCGGCACAGAGGCGTGTGGGCAGGAGGACTAAAACTATGTTGCCAACTACGTTAGAAAAATTAAGACCAACGAACCAGGATGCCGAGGTTACTAAAATGAAGAAGTTTAGACATGATCTTCCACCATTGAAGGTTGGTGACACCGTCAGGATGCAACCGATTCAGACAGGGTTAAAAGAGTGGAAGCCTGCTACGGTCACTAAACAGCTCAAAAGCAGAACATATGAGGTGACGGCTAGCAACAGTAGAACGTATAAACGTAACAGACAGTTCTTGCGAGTTTCTAGAGCCAATGACGCTCTTGGAAATGAAAAGGTGACACATGTGCCTACGGCTGTAGGTAAGCCCACAACTAGTGAGCTGGTAGTCCCGACTACGTCGAAGGAGCCGGCTGATGTTACGACACAGCTGGAGCGTCCGAGGGAGTCAAGGATCGAGCCAACCATTGGCGACATGGCTGACCAGACTGATGTGAGGCGCCATGTCAGTGAGCCAATCCGGCAAACCCCTCAGAAGAAGGGGGAAGATGATGTGTACCAAACTAGGTCGGGGAGACTAGTGAAACCTACGATCATCTTTGATGTTTAACTTAATTGTTCTTGCATGGCATATCAGAGTGCTAGTTAAATTCATTATTCATTGTTCAAGTTAAAGATTTCGTGTGTGATTTAGTGTAAAGGTTGACAAGAGGCCAGCTTATTAGTGTGGTGTGTTTGTAATTCATTATTGACAAGTTTGTGTTTCGGATTGAGAAATGTGTAAAGTTTGACAAGACATGTCGGTTTATTAGTTTGGCACTTTTAATGTTAAGATCATTAATTGTGAGGGGGAGATGTTCCGTAATTACTGTTAAGTGTTAAGTGATACTTTATGAGTTATTATGCCAGTAGATGGCGCTACGCGTACATCCGGGATGTAAGGGGAAGAAGCTTCCATGTTACCTAGCGAGTTCGAGTTGCTTCCCCAAGTTAACCTGGGTCTACTCGAGCCAGCCCCAAATACGTGCGATTTGGCAGTCATGTGGTATTTTGGGTCAACCCGGGTGAGGACAAAGTAACCCGCTCGCCGAGCCGCTCACTTGGGGGGGGGGGGGCTTGGGGAAGTATCCCACAATCCATTGCAACGACACCATGCATGGCGACGATACCAGTGCGAGATCAGTGCTGCATGAATGTAGCAGTGTGAATGACTGCGTGTGTTTGCTCAAGGACGGTGAGTGGATAGGATGATGTTTATTACTAGACATGCTCTCTATCCTTGAGCCGCTCATTCTTAGATTTAATTAATAATAAGATTGCAATTGCTATTCTTTTTTTTCTTGTCACTGCATGGCATCCATGATAATTAACCCGGGTTAACCCAAAAACCGTTCGTTTATCTTCCCTAACCCAGATGTGTTCGATTTCGTACCCAGGTTAACCCAAGTGGCCCTGGGGAAGCAAATCGGACGCACTATTTGTAGTTCAGTGGAGTTGGAATAAATCTACGCTACTTACATAACTGTGTTGATGCATCGATCATTTAGTAAGACACAACACGTAACAGGCTGTGTTAGTCTGATAGCGAAACTTATAACACCCACACTGTGCTTTTAGTCCTTTGTAAAATGTAGATAATATATGCATGGCAACAATAATGAAGAGCCGCGGCTATAAACAAAAAAGAAATAATCGGACTGTGACTCAGACTCCGCGACTGTAGACAAAGAAGTTGAAAATGGCAGGAAATTTTGGGTTATGCTTTAGACATTTCCAGCTTATTAAATAATTCCGTAAAGTAGTAATTTTACCTAGACTAGGGATGTTTTAGCTATAGGTTTAGTAGATACGTTTTTTGTTAGTAGACAATAATTTATAGACAATTAGATTATATTTGACCACTTAGCTAGACGAATCGTAGACTGAGGGATGGATGACCGACACCGGAGCTCTCCCAAAACACTAGCTCCAAGAAACGGTATTGCTAGGGTTAGAATAAACTATCTGTCGCACAGCCTGGTCGGGCTACCAAAACACGTCTGTTTGCAGCAAGACAACGAAACAATCCCCTGGCACCTGTCAGCTAGGGCACCCTATGGCAGTGGTGCTATAATATAGTCGCCGATACATCGTTCGGCGTCTTTCTATTACATGGTTTTGTAATAGAAATAAGATCGTAATAGCTCTTGTTTCATCTTCCAACGTCGGTATGATCGCGTGGGAGATTTTGTAATAAATTAATAACGTTTTGACGTAAATAGGGCCTACTAGATAATACGTGTTTCATTTGCTAATGGGGCTGATGGGCATGCCTGGCGTAAGCAATCTATGTAGAAAATGTCATAGGTGATCTTCCACGAAGCGACCAAATACAAAATAACATACGTTTACAGCCAATTAATAGCTGCTACACAAAACTGTTATATTTTACTCGCCAATATAGTCTATCTTAGCAACAATCAGCTCTAACAAATATTTACGTAAATATTTACGTAATATTTACAAATATTACGTATTCTACAAAAATAGCAGTCATTTTTCGAAGCTCTTCTTCCACCAAGGAATTTGTGACCCGCTCCAGCAAAACCAGGATTAAGTAGGAAATTCTACAAATTGAGTTAGATGCATATCTGAATAGATCAATTTAATTACTCGCTTTAATATGATATATAGATATTTGGCTATATCTGAAAAATTGACGCGTCTATCAGCAATTTGAAGATCATGAATACCCGACAAGCTTTCCATTCCGGAAATATGTAGCTTTTGAGATATAAGCGTTCGCGTAAGGGCCAGGTCGGGAGATGAGCGTCCCAGGAACCCTTAAAAAATTTAAAAACACAAATCATTAATAATGACCATAAATAGAGGAAATATCTGAACACTAATTATATCCGGATTACAATATCACTTTAGGAACTTAATTTGTCAAAATCTAAATTTTTATCAGGAGGCCAAGTTTCAGACATTGGACGATGTGGTCGTGCTCATTTACTCAAAACAATGACTTGCGACTTAAAGTCCGTGAATTATGCTGGACGGGTCAACATTTGCTTGTCCATAAATTTAGCGCACATAATTTGCAAAGCAACTGAACCGCATACAAATATCTTTTTATATTATTCTAAATGACAAAAATGTATATTCTTGTTCGGGGTGACGGCGCGGCCCGGTGTCGCGCGAAATATCCTGACCGAGTGCCGAAATTATACTTGAGATAGCCACCGCACCGCTCCCGACCCCGACCAATGATCAGCCTCTTATCTGAGTGTTTAGCGATAGGTGTGCACACTGTGAAAGTTGTGTAAAATACCAAGCTTCTGGTAAGAGGGTAGCAAGAGTGAGCAGTGCGAGGGAGGGTTAGGGGGAGGGAGGAGGAAGTTTAGATAGTACTAGGTAGTTGAGTAGGGAGAAGCTAGTGAAGAATGAAGAAGG
>NW_014578164.1:0-10280 GCF_000485595.1 Priapulus caudatus
CAATGTACCGCCTATCGTTCAGGGTGAGTCTCATTCAACCGTAGTGAGTAGTGTAGAGTGTGGAACTGTCGAAGCCAGTCTACACTACGTAGTGTAGAGTTCAGTGATTGAGGTGAACTATGGGCAATATTTTTTACAATTTCAATAATTAATTAATTGCCTTATAATTGAGCGTTTCAAACCTAGCAGGCAATTTCAGGAAGATTTGATCGCCTGGGATTGATAAAGTTTTTCTAATGATATTCAAGATGAAAGAGAGACGAGAGGATAAAACACCTCGCTCGTTTTTAAAGAAATCTCCGGGTGAAAAGTCAATAAACCCCCTTTTTTACAATTTTTGGGGCCGGATTTTGTCGCGCGAAAAATAACCCCTTACCGGAGATTTTGGGAACGCGCATGCGGTCCATCCCGACCTCGGAGTGGGGGGCACGGGCTTGTCCTGCCTCGCTGCCTGGACTCCCTGTCCGGTCTCCTTCCTGTAACAATGTCAAAGACAGCACTGTGCAGCAATTAACCCCTAGAGCTTTAAAAAATAAATCGCACAATTTTATTGTAAGTAAATGACTCTCTCTCTGCCTCTCTCTCTCTCTCTCTCTCTCTCTCCCCCTTCCCCCTTCCCCTCCTATAATATATATATATTAATATATATATAATAAATATATATATAATATATATATAATAGAAGTAGATAATAGATAACTTCTGATATATATTATATATATATTACTTGATACTTTTGTGGCTTCATTTACCTCCACACATACACATATATTTATATGGAAGTAAATGAAGCCGCAAAATGTAGAATTTCAGAAAATGTAGAAAAAAAACGATGCATATGCATGCCAAGGACGCCACAACAGAAGCTCTACCTAAAGGACCAAGAATGGGAAACTAGTCTCTGTGGGGTAGAGTTGGTCTGGAAAATTGGCAATCTCATGAGTCTGAATTACCGCGAAAAGTTAGCATGACACATCCAATAGCAAACCCTCATGAGTTTTGACCAACCTTCGCAACCAATTATTCGCTCTGTCTGCTCTATGAGACACCTGCATCACATTAACAATAAGACACATACAGAGTAAATGGATAACAAATATTTTAGCTTCCACCAGTGCTTTACATTTTTAACATTATCCGAGATATTGTGATTCCTACAATGTTAATTTAAAATAATAAACCAGTTTTTAAACATTGTGCATTCGTTTCCTATTTGTTCATTCTAACTGAAATACTGAAAATCGTTCAAAGGAACACATCGTGACAGCTGGGATCGGATTAGAGAGGTCCGGAATCTTGTGCGTCTTTTACTACAAAGTTTTTTAGGAATAGTGTCTCTATGTCACTCGCGAGATGACATAGATGGACTAGCTAAGGGGAGGGGGGGGGGGGGGGGGGGGGGGGGGGGGGGGGGGGGGGGGGGAGGGGGGGGGGGGGGGGGGGGGGGGGGAGGGGGGGGGGGGGGGGGGGGGGGGCTGGCAATAATACATTTACCCTTGTTCCATACCTGTCGCACCCAGAAAACGAGACTTCATACCAACGGAGATGTGTGAAAGTCTGCAGACGATGAGTTAATGACTGACACCATGCAGACTGGGAGATCGAAAGAATCACTGATTGTGAGTACATAGTAATGGCTGATAGGGTCTAATGTACCCCCAGGGTACTGCGCGAAACGTACCGCTGGGTTACGGTCCGGTTATACCGAACGCCTACCCTGTCAACTATCAGCTGATATGGTTAGGGTTAGTGTAGTGTTTAGCGTTAGGTTAGAGTTAGATGTTAGGGTACGAGTTAAGGGGGTTAATGGTTAGTGTTAGGGAGTAGGCGTAGGCGATCCCTAGAACTCGTTAGTGAGTAGGCAAGTACGGTTCCGGCATATTAATACTAGGTATTTAGTAGCAGGTAGCGTTCCCGGTATACCGGACCGACCCAGGGTACGGTTCCGGCAGTACCTGGGAACATAGAACCCTATCCGCCATAAGGCTGGTAACTCTTCAGCCCACACTATAATCCAATAAGTACATCCAATGTGGGCAGGGGATTAAAGCAAGATAACAGCCGGTCAATGGTGAACAAGACCTGTGTAGTCGTCGCACGCCACGGCTTAACATAATAAAGGTCGCCTGCTGTTTTTCGTAACCTTCGGTCTGAACGCAATCCGGCTACCATAGGCGGCCTCTGGTGCAAGACCCAACCGGCACAGCCCCAAACCATCGTCAGGTACTACTCACAGTTGCATCTTTACAACGTACGTGTATCAAGAAACTGTGGCAGCAACAACCGCCGATCCTGCTTGATGACTTCCAAATCGGATAAGGATCATTGCTGTAGTGCTGTAATTGTGTTAACGAAAGGAAAAGAACTGTGTTAGATGACATGTTAGCGATCAGATCCACTCCAAGCATTCTACTTCTTACTTTCCAGCTTAGCTTAAGCCTAATTAATAGATTGCTTCTTGGGGTATGGCCAAATACCACTGGTGATCGTGCTCTGCTGATGAAACATTGCGATCCTCGCGTTGATATAGCATACCACACGCCTGATCACATCGAGTCAGATGAATTAAGTTCTTCTGGAGTGTAGCGTAGTCTTGACCAGGGTGAATGGCAAATTACACACATAGGAGCCGTAGACTGCTGGTAATATACATCTCCCCGATGTAGCTCCGCCTGCGACTGCTTATCAGTGTCCGTATGAACTGAACAATTCGAGCAACTGGTTGATTACCCTACGATCGTTAACTGTAAATGACAGACTTGGAGATGAAAATCTTGCTGAAGTCTAGTAAGGAGCGGGGGGGGGGGGGGGGGGGGGGGGGGGGGCGGGGGGCGCCAGTCTGCGTTCCTTTGTTAATTTACTCTGCTAGCTCATCTATGAGCAACCGAATCTCACGACTCTGCCGGGGTTCGAGCCCAGGCTTCCAAATCAATTAGAATGCTGTACATTTTACGCTTTATCGTGTCGCTTATGAAGATGTTTGACCTGCATCGTCTTGTATCGTGCTCTTGTGTCTATATCATAAAATCAGGTGTCGACTTGGATGCGGCGTCCTGAGGTGCGAAGGTTAAATAGCGGGTCATCGGCTGCATGTAAACAGTTGGGTTAGTAGTGCTGTTGCTGCTTTTTTGCCTGAGAACAGGTTGAGAGGACGGAATGGTGAGTTCCGACTCAATAGCTGTCCATGGTGACAGGTCCAGTCGTGGGTCGATAAACTTCTTCTTCATCCACATATCTATCTATCTATCTATCTATCCATCTATCTTCCATCCATCACCTATCTATTCATCTATCAATCAATCAATCTATCTATCTATCTATGTATCCATCTATCTATATAGAGAATTCATCTATCAACAATCACATAACCTGTCCATCGCATATTTTCTATCCCATCTATCTGATATAATCTATTTATTCATCTATATTTTTATGTATCTATGTAAAATAAGTCTATCTATCTCTTCTTTCCTTTCTCTCTCTCTGCATACTCTGCTCTCTCTCGCTCTCTCTATCAATATCTATCTCTCTCTCGCTAAATATATATAAATATATATATAATATATATATTAATATATATATAAGTATATCCGTCCGGTCCGTAACCGTCCGTCCGTCCGTCCGTCTCATCTAACCCATCCATCCATCCTAGCTATCTATGCTTATTATCTGATCGTAATCTATCATATCTATCATCTTATCTATCTATCTATCTATCTATCTATCTATCTATCTATCTATCTAATCTATAATTATATATATAATCTATCTAATTTTATATATCTATGCAGACTTATCTATTCTATCTATTCTATCTATCTATCTATCTCATCCCACTCTATCCTATTCTATCTATCATATTCTAAATCTCTCATTCTAATCTATTCTAAACCTAATCTATCTATCTATCTATCTATATATCTCAGTATATCTATCTATATTATATAACTCTATTCAGACTAACTCTATCTCATCTATCTATATCTATCAATCTATTCTATCTATCTAAGTCTATCTAATCTTATGGCTATCTATGCTATCTATCTAATCTAATCTATGGCTATCTAATCTATTCATAATATATAATATAGCTATAATATAAATATATCGTATATATGCTATCAAACTATCTATCTAATCTAGCTACTATCTAATTTAATCTTCTAATGTCTATCTATCTATGCTATCTATCTATCTATCTATCTGAATACTATCTATCTATGTTCTATCTCACTTATGCTATCTAAGTCTATCTATCTAATCTATCTATCTAATCTATCTCATCTATCTGTCCATCATCCATCCCATTTATCTATCTCATCTATCTAAATCTATCTAGTCTATTCTATCTAATCTATCTAATCTATGCTACTATCATATATTATCTAGACGTGTATGTATCTATGTAATCTATGTATCTATGTATCTCATTGTGATCATATGTATCTAATGTAGTCTATCGTATCTATGAAAAAATCCATCCATCCCCATATACATCACCATCCATACCATACCATCCATCCATCCATTCACATCTCATCCATCCATACGCATCTCATGTCATCCATCCATCCATCATCCATCCCATCCCATCCATCCATACACTCCATCCATCCATCCCATACCATGTCCATTACCATCCATCCATCCATCCATCAGTCCATCCATGCCATCCATCCATCAAATCCATCCATCGCAACACATACCATCCCAAGTCCATCCAATCTACCACTCCATCACCATGCCATCCATCCATCCAATCCATTCCATCCATCCATCCAT
This sequence comes from Priapulus caudatus, assembly GCF_000485595.1. NCBI lineage: Eukaryota > Metazoa > Priapulida > Priapulimorpha > Priapulimorphida > Priapulidae > Priapulus > Priapulus caudatus. The sequence goes on from NW_014578164.1 coordinate 4,783, forward strand.
CCTTCATTATAAATAATAATATTAATGACAACGCACAATAAGTAAATATAATTGATGTAACATCGTTCTAAGGAGAATACCTAAGTTGTGTTATATACACGGCTTTCATGGTTTTTCATACATTGAATATTAAGTCAGTCGTCATACGTAAATATTTACACGAAGGTTGGAGACCTGTCCTACGAGGGAAACGTATCCACTTAGAAAATACCTGTCTATTCGATAGAAATAAGTATTTCCGAACATGAGTCCAGCTCAAGGCATTTGTGTAACTCTGCCGCTCCTTGTACGTGGAATCGGCCGGTAGCCACCTGAAATCGAATTGCACGAAAAAGCTTTTCGATTCTGGTTCTCCCGTCTTACTCGACACGTTTATGCCGGTTACAATGTGACGATTGCACTGGAAAATAAGTACCACGGTACTTAATATAGAATTTAACGTTATAACACACAGCCACGCACGCAGACACGCACGCACGCAACGCACGCACGCACGCACACAACAACACAACACACACACACACACACACAACACAACATACAACCTTATTGAGCAGTGTTCCGGATTTAGGGGGGTCGTCCAAGGCAGGAAAAACCCGCAAAAAGCTCGCGAAAGGGGGGTTCAGAAATTTTAGCAGTCCTGAGCCAGGGAACTCCAACTAAAATCTATTGAAAATCTGAATAACACTGCCACTCCCGAGTACTAGCACATACCAGCCAACTCATGTACGAGGTTATTTACACAGACATGCAGGGTTATCATCAAGCCGACAGGAGCTTGTGGGTGTGTGAAATCATTGATGTCAGAACTGTTGTATAAATGCATATTATTAAAGTCAAGTTATCTAGCTACCGCGTGTACATTGTTACTTAAGTGCGGAGTCATGTTTTTCATTGAGTTCGGTTTTTAGACCTCAGCTACTCAATGATCGAAATAGTTTAACAGATTTTTATTGACAAATACTGAAATTTTGTTACTCGTGACAGTGGCAGTGGCAGTGGCAGTTGATAGATGTTTTTAAATGAGTGATCAGTAACAATAAGCCAATTTTGCATTGGGACTGTGCATGCTCGATAACCCCATTTTGTAGTCAGGTCACAACTTTCGGTTATAGCTTTTGGTTGTTATAAAGCATATATGATTTCACAAAATTGAAGCTCAAACCGCATGGCAATTAACTGGTCATTAACTTTATAACATCGCGAGTCCACTCGCCTATATTATCTTAATACTCCCCGTGGTTTGAACATTATAATGAGTGCATAAAAATGCTTATAAAACTTCATTATTATCTGCGTTTTGGACATAACGATTGGAGTAAATTTACCGGCGTAGGTCATTGCATGTTAGCATGCGATTGAAGCATCCTGTGCGCATCCTGTGCAGCATTATTTTGTTGTGAGACTTTCATTGTGCTATGAGTCGTAGACGCATTTCTTTTCTTAAAAGTAGCATTTTTCAAATTATCTCATATTATCATCGAATATTTTTTGAGACATAATATCTCTGCGCCTCATACTTAGTAGCCAAAACGTCACTAACCCAAAATTCAGAGCTACGCGAAACTCAAAAACGTCAACTCTTGATACTGCGGTTAACACAAGTGCCTGCAGAGTTATGCTGGCATACGAATGAAGGCTTAGAAACAACTTAGAAAATGACTGCCTCAATTGACATGCTCGACTGACTGGCTATATGAGCTGATCTGACAAAATGAAAGCAAAAACGTAAGGCTATTACTATGCTGATAGTCATGAACACCTTGAATTAGGTGGTAAAAGATAAGACTGGATGATAGGAGATAAGTATGAAGTGTAATAGGCGAGACTATGTAGCGGGCAGAGAGATGTAGAGAGCACAGGGAGGGCAGAGAGAGGTAGAGAGCTGTAGATAGCAGAGAGAGGTAGATAGCAGAGAGAGGTAGAGAGATGTAGAGGGCAGAGAGATTTAGGGAGATGTAGATAGCAGAGAGAGAGAGAGATGTAGAGGGCAGAGAGAGGTAGATAGAGGTAGAGAGATGTAGAGGGCAGAGAGAGAGTTAGAGAGCAGAGAGAGGTAGAGAGCTGTAGATAGCAGTGAGAGGTAGATAGCAGAGAGAGGTAGAGAGATGCAGAGGGCAGAGAGATGTAGGGAGATGTAGAGGGCAGAGCGGTAGAGAGCAATGTAGAGGGGAGAGAGATGGAGAGAGGTAGAGGGAGAGAGAGGGAGAGAGGTAGAGGGGAGAGAGAGGGAGAGAGGTAGAGAGAGAGAGAGAGATGTAAGAGGGCAGAGAGAAGTAGAGAGTGAGAGAGGGTAGAGAGATGTAGAGGGCAGAGAGATGTAGGGAGATATAGAGGGCAGAGAGATGTAGGGAGATGTAGAGGGCAGAGAGCGGTAGAGAGAGGTAGAGAGATGTAGAGGGCAGAGAGCGGTAGAGAAATGTAGAGGGCAGAGAGAGGTAGAGAGATGTAGAGGGCAGAGAGAGGTAGAGAGTAGAGAGAGGTAGAAAGCAAGAGAGGGGAGAGAGTCGAGAGTGAAGTAGAGAGTCGAGAAGAGAGGTAGCGAGTTGAGAGAGAGAAGAAGAGAGATAGAGAGTAGAGATAGGTAGAGAGAGATAGCGAGTAGAGCGTGGTAGATAGTAGAGAGAGAGAGGCAGAGCGTCGGGAAAGAGGTAGTCGATTAGACTGTCAGGTAGTAGATTAGACTGAGAGGTAGTAGGTTCTACTAAGAGGTAGTAGATTAGACTGAGAGGTATATGATGAGAGCTGACGGCGTAGTGGATGAGACTGAGGTTGGTGCTCACCACTGATACGTAGTAGTAGCTGAGACTAAGCGTACAGTAAACAATTTTTACATCGCGTGTATTATGGTAGAAATGTCGTCGCTGTTGTGCGGTGAAGTCACACGGGGCGCCACGACGCAGAGACGCGTGTTCCTAGAAGGAAGATCAGAAACGAGTTAAGATCAGTATATTCAACTGTAAACTGAATGATTGATTACAAAAACTCAATTGTAAAATCCACTTGCTAGCGTGTGTATTGGTTTGTGTGTTCCTGGTCTTGTGTTTTAAAAATATCATTGCTACATACATCATTGTCATGATTTTACTTACGCACACAGCCATTGCTTCGAATAATTAATTGCCGTGGCTACGCGACCCGGTCCGGAGGAGGAGCCGCTAGGCTACACGTCCGGACCATCCATCTTACTCTAGTAGCTCATTGTGGTTTAGTATGCAATTTATGAACCGCGCGTGTGATGAGTCGTGGCTGCGATGTGATCACCAGTAGAGGGCGTCATGTGTGCATGCTAGGACAAGAGGTATTATTAGTTGTGGTCAGCGGACCCCAGATCTCCGCGCGTGTCCATGAGTCTGTCTGTCCGTTAGTCAGTATGTCTGCCTATCTGTCTGTCAGTTAATCGATTAGTCCGTCTGACTATCTATCTATCTACATAGCGTACCATATACACACGAAATCTTGCTGCATGCAATCTGGCTATATACTGCATTTGCATAATCAGAGGACAACGCTTATATTTTGGCATTTGTACAGTCCGTCTATGCGATCGCGTATCGAACTAACCACAGTGCGTGCATGGCCGTGGCGGGTGTTGCGGCAAGGGAGGGAGTAGTAGAAAGACGCGAGGCGAGGAGAGGACTGCGTGCATGGTTCACTCTCTGTTAGGCTGTTCTAGCGGGTTGGCGTTCGGCTGTGCGTATATGTAGTGAGGGCACTGTGTGACCAAACAGAGGGCCTAACTAGTACCTCCATTGTGCGAATACTAAGGTGAGCTTTAAGTGTGGAGCTTCCCAGGAAAAAAATGTTCATTAACTGTTAAATAGTAGAATTAATTAACTTAATAATCAGATGCATGTAAAGTTAAGAGTTCGAGTATTAACTTAATAATTTTACTATCAACTTGGCCATTGATCATTAATTCATCTCCGAATGATCATGAACTTAATAATCAAACTATTAAACGAGTTTAAGAATCACTGGAAGATAATGATCGACTCTTCATTAATGTTAAAATCATTATTTCAGTTTGATCATCATCTTTGATCACCAGTTAATGGCTCAAACTATCAACCTGAAAAGGATCAACTACCACTTTTATGGTTTAACTCTTAAGTCTGTTTGATCATTATCTTTGTTACTAAGTTAATGCTCAAACCGATTAGAGACACCATATTTATGGAAATATGTGCAAGATATTTGGAACAACATGCAGAACTACATAATGCAACATTTCAATAACCGTGTCTCATTCACAACAAAGTGGATAATATCAGTGGGCATGAAAAGAGAAATAACTAGGGGGTCCGGGGGGCGTGTATTTTTACGCGTACGACTAATTAATGCGTAAATCGCCACACAACCATAGACGGTATTTGGGCTTGTAATTATAAGATAGCCGAGCTCGGTCTACAGCAAAGATTCTGAGTGCCGTAGGCACAAGATAGACGCACTCTCCAATCCATAGCGTAGTAGGTCATGGGTCGCCACACACGCGCATTTTGGAAGCAAGTCACACGAAGTTCCCGGATGTTGCTGTATCTGCTACTGTGGGAACTGTCTGCTGTGTGCTGTCAGCTCAGCTTACTGTTGCGCTGTAAATTGCTCGAATCGTCAGTGTATAGCCCGACCTGTCTTTCTTCAGGTTCCCCAAGAATACGGAAAGGTGAGAAAACATTTTTTTGTCGAAATCCATCGTGAAAGAGTTGTGCAATCTTTGTTGATACATGTAGTACCAGTGGCAGTGTTGTTTGTGCACAGGGCGTACGTGCGTGTACTTCACTACTTGTGTGTTGCAGATGAACGTTTTTTAAAACGGCATTTACAGCAAGTTATCGACAATAATAGGCGAAATAGAGTAGAGAACATTAATACTTTGATAGTAGATACATTTAGTGTTTAATTACCATTATTTGTTTGAGACGGTCCAATGAAGTGCCTGTGCACTGTACCACTGACACTGTCTGACACTACACCACTGGCCGAGACTATACAGTATACGCACGGCGGCCGTGTGGATAAGATTCAATATGGCTATACGCACGGGCGGCCGTTGATGGCCGACTCAATATGGCTAGGAATGAGGAAGGGGAGAAGGGAGAAGCTGGTGGAGAAGGAGGAGGGGAAGAAGCTGGTGGAGAAGGAGGAAGGGGAGAAGGTGGTGGAGAAGGAGGAAGGGAGAAGCTGGTGGAGAAGGAGGAGGGGAGAAGGGAGAAGGTGTTGGAGAAGGAGGAGGGGGAGAAGCTGGTGGAGAAGGAGGAGGGGGAGAAGAGAGGTGGTGGAGAAGGAAGGGAGAAGCTGGTGGAGAAGGGAGGAAGGAGGAAGGGAGAAGGTGTTGGAGAAGGAGGAGGGGGAGAAGCTGGTGGAGAAGGAGGAGGGGGAGAAGAGAGGTGGTGGAGAAGGAAGGGAGAAGCTGGTGGAGAAGGAGGAGGGGGAGAAGAGAGGTGGTGGAGAAGGAAGGGGAGAACGCTGTGGAGAAGGAGGAGAGGAGAAAAGGTGTG
>NW_014578164.1:10305-11416 GCF_000485595.1 Priapulus caudatus
TTATAGATTATCATACAACTATGCACTTTACGCGTCGCCCACGCGATGCACAGCGGTTTCCCGTGAGTATAATCCCGCAATCAACTATAATTTGCCCCTTGCGATTCAACATCGATGCAACTACGCGTGTTATTCAAGCAGAAAGAAGCACATAGACAGCGCCCACGACTGCTACGTCTGGGGGCTGTTTGCTTAACGAAAGCCTGCTCAAGTTCTACCGTCCACACACACACACACACCCATACGCACGCACGCACGCACGCACGCACCAGCAGAGGCGCAGCACTGCACGCCACGCACATATATATATATATATATTATATATATATATATATTATATATATATACACACACACATATATGCACAGTCTAGCTCTGGCCGTTTGTTTCTCATAAACACAGCGATTGTGAGAACAAACCAGTAACTTCAATAACGAGCGAGTGTACGTTAGCACTACAGCTACAGCTACATGTACATGTACAGCTACGACACGCGTAGACAAGCATCGCAAAGTTCTATAATAATATAAGCAACCTTCGAACTATACACGCTCGTAGTTTAGCACAACCTGCTTGCGATACAACCACCGTAAAAGTTATAGGTTAGTTATACATGTACGTTAAAGCATCTACCGAGACCGTGTCATCCCCCCCCCCACCTATACTACACGCACGCATGCTGAATACATATACACACGTATAGTTGTTAACAACGTCAACAGTACGTATAATAAGAGTACGATGCACGTACGGAGTTTACAGTCCAGCGACGCTTCTCCGACTAGTCATATGGCATATGAACATGCATCGATACGTGCTAGCACGCATACCGAATAACCTATACATGGCAGGTAGCAGAGCGCTAGCCTGTGGGCAGAACGAACACATAAGCACAGAGCTGGTACATCGATACATGCATACGTATACACATGTATATCAGGAGTAGATAATTATCTACTCCTGATATATATATATATATATATATATTATGAGTAAATTATCACAAAATATGTGTATGAGTTGATTATTAGTGTTTGTAATTATTTACTCCTGAACAGGTCTGCCAATATATATATAATATAAATAAATATATATATATATATATATATAT
>NW_014578164.1:11441-12453 GCF_000485595.1 Priapulus caudatus
CATTTATAATTCTAAGACGCTCTTACTTCACTCACTACTCTCACTACTGAATGACGCTCGATATTTCAACTCCCCGTAACGCCGAATGAAATGCTATATATATACAGTTCTATGCTGTTGGTCGGCGCAAGTGTCGCGTATATTTTGCTGAAGTTATTATATTAAAGCAGAGATAGGGCACATACTTACCAATTCGAATGATTGGAATTTGGATGTGAGACATTCCTATGCTATAGTGCCCAACTTCCCCGCCCCATGACTGCAGCCTTTCTGTATCATGCTCCTCAAGTCGCAGTATTCCGTATGTCATTCTGTACCGGGTGGATTAAGTACTTTTCTTGTACGAACATAAATGATCCACGTCAAATCGAGCAAATTTTAACTATGAATCTATCATACACACTTCTTTTTTAGGTGAGCATTTGGAGGTTGGTTTTTTTGTAGTACATTTTAGATTCGCTATTATGATAAGTATGGTAAGTAGGGATAAATCTACAGCGAAATCTTTTGTTGCGCATATATACTGCATAGCTATAGATGACAGGCGGACAGGAATAAATAAATAAATGATTAAATAAATAAATGCATAAATAAAATAAATAGTGACAGGTGAGATGATTAACAGCTTTTGCAACTCACGCAAAAAGAGACTACGAAAATTTATAGGTGCAATAGACTCACAATAAATTTATTTTTACACGACAACAAAGCCATTTCAATCATACTTGTCTTAATATGACAAAGTCGATATCATCATAATAGTTATACATATATATTATTGCACTAAACCTGAATTAGAGTCAAAAACAATACATTTCTCATTTTTTCCGTAATTCCCGCATAGGCACACTTCTGTGTAATAAAATAAATAAATAATATAAGTTTTAATTAACGTATACTGGTAGACACATTCGGTAGAGCAATAGCAACTTTGTAACGATAATTTCGTTAAATAATTAGCTAAAAGTTATATATATATATATATATATATATATATATATATATATATATA
>NW_014578164.1:13301-29827 GCF_000485595.1 Priapulus caudatus
AAGGGGTTTTTCACGGATTTTTCGGCGAGTTTGACGGTTTGGCAGGTTTTTTTCAGCTACGAACACTCCCCGGGTATAAGAGATGGCCCTGTGAAAATTGCATCCAGATCGCTTGGGCGGTTTGGCCGCCTATAGGGAAGATACATAGATACATAGATACATACATACATACGAACTCAAATATATATTAGACTAGCAAAGTACACGTCCTTCGGACGGTGGGAATTCATGAATGAGTGTATTAGTGTTGCAGCTCACCTAAGGATCAAGGGCTTCTTTGTAAAGTATGTTTTTGGTGTTCGTGTCTTGTGTAGGAATGAATATCGCCGTGGGTTTGCCTACTTGTGAGAGGGCAACATAGAGCATGCCATGGGAGAAGACAGGTGTGGTCAGGTCCAAGTCTATGGTAGTGAAAGTATGTCCTTGGGCTTTGTTTATTGTCATAGCATAGCAAAAGGGGATAGGGAATTGCAGTGTTGTAAATTAAAATGGAAGGTCTGATATTGAAGGGATGAGTGGTATGCGTATGAGTGGTTATTGTAAGAAAACAATAGTTATTTTGCATCAGAAGTGTACGTACAACTATAGAATGTGGATATATTGACATGAATGGCAATGAGCTGTGAGGAGTATTGAAATCCCCGTGAAGACTTAAGGCATAACATCAGAAAAAAATATGTTTACGGTTATCGGACAGGCCCTTCGAAAAAAGTGGCGACTCAAATTTTGTTATTAGCATTGTTGTAAAAAGAATATGAAATTGATTTATTTTAGACCAAGATCATAAATAAAGTCGAGAAATAAAAATTTGTCTTCCTACACAATATTTTTCTACAATTTATCTAGCAAAATATGTATCGGGGTATAAAGTTCTAGAAAATAAACACTGAATGATAGTTTTGGTGTTTTTGACTTTAAAATAAATTTTTAAGTAAAAAAAGGTTTTTTTTACTTACCGATTTGGAACCGTAAACAGATATTTATTTTATTTGATGTCTAATATCGAATTATATGAGCAGTTTGTAAGAATTGATAATAGAATTGAAATGGCCAATATCACCAGTTGGTTTGGTGAGCAGTAAATAATTTCAGGAGCTTTCTGGTCAGCAGTTGATAATCACTGACTGTTGGGACACAAGTCACCAAAGATTGTAGAGTGCCGTAGGCACAAGATAGACCACTCTCCAATCATAGCGTAGTAGGTCATGGGTCGCCACAACCGCCATTTTGGGAAGCAAGTTCACACGAAGTTCCCGGATGTTGCTGTATCTGCTACTGTGAAACTGTTTCCTGTGTGCTGTCAGCTCAGCTTACTGTTCTGCTGTAAATTGCTCGAATCGTTAGTGTAAGCCCGACCTGTCTTTCTTCAGGTTCCCCAAGAATACGGAAAGGTGAGAAAACATTCTTTTTTGTCGAAATCGGTCGTGAAAGAGTTGTGCAATCTTTGTTGATACATGTAGTACCAGTGGCAGTGTTGTTTGTGCACAGGGCGTACGTGCGGTGTACTTCACTACTTGTGTGTTGCAGATGAGCATTTAAACGGCATTTACAGCAAGTTATCGACAGTAATAGGCGAAATAGAGTAGAGAAACATTAATACTTTGATAGCAGATACATTTAGTGTTTAATTACCATACCATTATTTGTTTGAGACGGTCCAATGAAGTGCCTGTGCACTGTACCACTGTCTGACACTACACCACTGGCCGAGACTATACAGTATACGCACGGCGGCCGTGTGGATAAGATTCAATATGGCTATACGCACGCGGCCGTATGGCGACTCAATATGGCTAGGAATGAGGAAGGGGAGAAGGGAGAAGCTGGTGGAGAAGGAGGAGGGGAGAAGCTGGTGGAGAAGGAGGAAGGGGAGAAGGTGGTGGAGAAGGAGGAAGGGAGAAGCTGGTGGAAAAGGAGGAAGGGAGAAGGAAGAAGGTGTGGAGAAGGAGAGAGGAGAGCTGGTGGAGAAAGGAGGAGGGGAGAAGGGAGGTGTTGGAGAAGGAGGAGTGGGAGAAGCTGGTGAGAAGGAGGAGGGGAGAAGAGAGTGGTGGAGAAGGAAGGGAGAAGCTGGTGGAGAAGGGAGGAAGGAGGAAGGGAGAAGGTGTTGAGAAGGAGGAGGGGGGAGAACTGGTGAGAAGGAGGAGGGGGAGAAGCTGGTGGAGGAGGAAGGGGAGAAGGAGGGGGAGAAGGGAGCTGGTGGAGAAGGAGGAAGGGGAGAAGCTGGTGGAGAAGGAGGAAGCTACGACCAGCTTCTCCCCCTCCTCCTCCACCAGCTCCCTTCTCCCCTTCCTTATCCCCTTCTCCCTTCTCCCCCTCCTCCTCCACCAGCTCCCTTCTCCCCCTCCTCATCCCTTCTCCCCCTCCTCCTCCACCAGCTCCCTTCTCCCCTTCTCCCTTCTCCCCCTCCTCCACCAGCTCCCTTCTCGCCCTCCTTCTCCTCTTCCTCCTTCTCACCAGCTTCTCCCCTCCTTCTTCTCCACCCAGCTTCTCCCCCTCCTCCACCACCTTCTCCCTTCTAAACTCCTCCTTCTCCACCAGCTTCTCCCATCCTCCTTCTCCACACCGAATCTTATCCACACGGCCGCCGTGCGTATAGTCACTTCCCTACACCACTAGCTGGCACTGCACTGTGTACATACTACATAGTAACATCCGATTATGAATCATTGTTAGATTTTTGTACACTTGAATGAGAGATTTGATACAGCTCTTGCATAAAAATATTATCTATTACTTATATATTATAATTCATATATATATTAACCATGGTTATCCTATTATTTCTATGTATCAAACAGACGCGGAGCGGGTTTGCTTCCTAAATGGCGGACGTGGCGCTCCATTGCGTACTACACGTCATTGCACGTGATTTCGCATGAGTGGTTTATCTTGTTCACGACTCTCAAACTCCACGACAGATGGCGCTCTCGCTCATAGGCTCATAGGCTCCACTGATCTCTTATAATATAATCTGGATAGAGCCATTGGCCTATGACAGTGACGCCAGAGCGCCATCTTCCAACCACTTTGTAAAGCTGAATCTGCCGGTCTGTGCCCCACAACATTTCAAATGAATAATAAGAAACCGACTTATTCTATTATCAATTAAGCATGAAAAAACTTTGATCCTATACTTAAGAGATTATATAATATGGATATGTATATAGATACATGTATGGAGCTATAAGGGAACGAGAAATACACGAAAAAAATTTTTTACGTGACGTCACGAGTCACGTGCTAGCTAGTTGGAGGCCTATTCTAACATTATATTAATTCTTTATTACCCTATCGTATGAAGAAGGGATCGGATCTAGGCTGCGAACGTCTGCTAGCAATAATTATAAGCAACTCTAGCGTCTCGAGAAAAACATTTTAGATTTATTTGTTAGAGAATGCCATCCTGTGCAGCCATAAACTGCACTAACCAGCAGGTTTAAGGATGTGGAAGGACATTTCATTTGTAAGTTAGCATTAAAATGGGCAAATTTATGATAAAAACAGCATTATTATACGTAAGTCGTAACCTATGATCAACTTGTTTTGTGGACGATCGTGCCAGCGAAGCGTATTGACTACAGCAGATTGTATAATCTAACTACAGCTAGTAGGCCTATTTGTAGTTGAATGAACGCTATGTCTATGCATTTTATTGTTTAATAGTTTGGAACAATAATTCAGAAATTACCCTTTCTGATTTTATAACCGATGATAACGTTAGCGCAGTAGGCCTACAGTCTGTAATTTTGTTATGTTTTGTGTGGTGAACCAGCCTGTGTTCCCCGTGTCACTCGCGGACATAGCCCCTGTGCCGTGCTGGGTATGTTGTGTGTGTTAGCAAAGGGCTGTAGCAAAGGCAGATCGCTATGTACTTGTACTAAGCCCGACAAAGCTGTGCGACCGATTGTCTATCTTCTAAACCTAGCAAGACCGTTTCTTGGCGTAGGTACTTGTAAAAAGTTGTATTGTTGTCATGATGTAAAAATTTAATGTAGCTAAACCAAATTAGCTACCCCACATTGAAATTTTGCGTGTGTGGCGTGTGATACTCACTGTACGACTGGCTCTCCCGTCGTCGACCTCCACCGGACGGCGGTAGATGGCTGAGGGTCAACCCAGGCTACTGATGATTCGTTCCGCAGACCCACAGGAGCATTCCCAATATCTCGGGGCGTTTAGCAACATGCTACGCCACTCAAGTTCCTAGTTCTTAACGAGGTTTCAATGGATTTCAGGCTGCCGACATCGCGACTTTGCTAAGGTTTTGGCGGATTTTATCGCGACGTTAGTTAGATTTCGATGGATTCCCGTTCACGACTTCGCAGATTTTGCTTGGGTTTCATCGCGACTTATTTCGATCGGTCTGTGCCTTGAGCGCGGCTCCTTACTGTGTCACGTTCTAATTGTGTCATGTAGTCAACCTATTTATGAGAGCCGATCCGCGCACGGCTATGTAAGTGTATTTAATATCTGTTTCTTCTTTGATTAAACGCGTTGGTCTGATCGAGTGCATAAAGTTTCATCTCCGTTGTCGATTCTATGTCTTCCTCTTTCGTATCAACCACACGTGACGGTTCAAACAAGGTCACAATCTAGTGATCAAATCTTAGACCATGTGTAACGACCAGAGGAGTTATTGTGGCATTACACAATTAACGGGGATCAGGCAAGGGCTACATACTGTACCGGGCTGCATATTTTTNCACATCCCAAAAAGTAGCTCTACAGGGCAGATAGTCGCATCGGTTCAGTACAGAAGCATGGGCGAGATTCCAGGCGCTGAAGCTAGACACAGTCATTTTTTTCCAACTTTCAAGCGCACAATCCCCAAAAAGGCACAGCCAGCCTCACAGTGGGCGGCCATTAGGGCGGCGGAAGCACATTGGCGGGGAGTCTGGGGGGCCTCCCCGCAACATATTCAAAATTTCAAGGTCCCTGGCAAAAAATGAGCAACCATTTGGAGCACACGCATTAGTCAAGCAGCATCCGACTAAAAGCCATATGAAATTTTATTTCTGCCTTCATTTTGCACTGACAAGAACTTTGCTTACAGCAATTAATGCAGAATGATTCAAGCACTTCCCCTTCTTTTTCAGATATCAAAGCTAGTTTTGTTACAATGTAAATTTTGATTCGCTCAAGTCGCTGTCAAGTGAATCAGAAGCAAAAGAGAACAAATAAAAGAATAGCCAAATTTCAATTCAGAATTGTTTTCTGTATTTTTTAGCGCAAAATTCGAAGGCACTGTTGAAATCTAGACCGTATTTCCTAATACGGGCAAATACGGTTGAATCCGCCCCTGCAGGAATACAAAACGCACGAGCGCTCGCAGATTTTACATAGCGTCTGTATAACATTCATGCATATTATGAGGGGGGGAAGCGGGTATTTTCGGGACCGCGGATTGGCCATTTTAATTACCTGCGGAACTGGGAAATGTGCAGATAATATTTTTCGTGATTCGGGAATAGAAGTCCATCGGGACGTGGGAAACACCTCTAAAATTGTCTGGGATCTGCGAAGAATTTCGTCAATTCGCGCGATGTTCAAGTTTCTTGCGCTATATTTATTTTAATTGTTTTTAATTTTTATTTTTTACTAATTATGCCCAGATAAAATAAGACTATGAAATATTAGTATTTATGTAGTGTTTTGAAAACCTAAAACTACTGAATTGTCCTGAAACATGTCTAACATAATTAAATTCTGGGAACTGGGGAATTGGATTTTATTTTACTGGAACTGCGCGATATGGGCTGTTTTTTATTGCTGGAAAGTGGCGAATGCTACCGCCGCCCCCGTTCCCACCCGTCTATGTATGTAGTAACGGCAGCGCCGCAGCAGCGGAACGCGCCAGATCAGATATTTCAGCTATGTACAAATGACCTATGACCGTCCATAACGGTCACAGGGCCCAGCTGCGTAACTACGAAGCTGGCTTATTATAGTTGGAGAAACATGAATTAACACGTACGAGAGTTAGGCTATATGCACCGCCAGTCTATATTCGACTACCACCAAACCATCTATCTATCTATTTTGAATTCTATTTATAGATTGTGTACAGATTGTTCAAGTTTCGCTTTCGCAAATCACATTTTCGGCGGTACATTTTCTTCCAACAGTGAGCATGGCAGGATACGAATCATTGTCGACACGTGTGTCGTTTCATGCGCAGCCAGTTCACCCCTCCTCGGAGTTTTTTAGCCGAAATAGTCTTACTTTAATCACGGTTCTGGTTACTTGCTAGGCAACTGATCTCTATAAGTGCACTGGCTAGTTACTGCTAGGCACTACGTTTCGATGTGGCGCCATCGGGTGTCGCCAAGAGAGACCTAAAACGCTACATAATAAACTGGCTCCGTGAATTAGAGTGGATGCGGAGTGATGCGGATAGCGGAACTCGATCACAGCTTGCTAATAGAAGTGAAGCATCGTCGGTTAGCACACATAGTGGTGTTTCTGCAGTCGGTGTTGTATGTGTTGTGCGCATCATAGGAGTTTAGGAGGCGTATGGAACGCCAAGCCCAGTGAATTTCAAGCTGAAAGCGACAATAGTTTACTCAACCAAATATTGTGCATAGGAAGAATCTTCTAGACAAATAAGTGTCATAGGAGAGCGTATATGCGTATGTCGCATTTGTCATAGATGCAAGCAGAACATGTTGGAATCTTGGACGCATGTTCATCTTCGGCTAACCACAATACCTGGCGTATTTACTATTGTTTACCAAGATTCAACTGTAACGCACATTGCTCTTCGAATACACACCTGAATTCATCTTATAGAGCATCTGATGAGGTAAATTAAGGCACTATATATAACAACCGTCATTACTTATTACGTCGGGAGGTACAAGTGTAAATGCGAAATTTCTGTAGTGTGATGAGTGAGCAAAAAGTAGTATTAGGTGATATTTAGAGATTTCCCATATTGTCAGGTTTCATGAGTTATAAACTTCGATAAAATATTCTATCTATGTATAGGATTACGATAAGGACACGGATGATATAGTCATCTTTGGATTGTTGTAACGTCAGAAATAAGAGAGTAGAATTTCGGGTAAACAAATTTATGTCGTTGAATACTTGTGAAGATATGCTGGTGAGGCGTAAGCATCAATCAAAATGAATGTTACTAGCCTTTCTATATGGTAGCTGCTGGAAACTAGCTTCTTAATCAGTAAGTCCATATTTGGCTGGCTGTATAGTAGGAACACTGTTCACGGGCTTTGGATATCACTTATGATCTCGGATTCAATAATTCTCGGATGATTCTTGGATTCAATGATTCTAATTTGAGATTGATGTGATAAAATTGAGCATGTGTATGCGGGCAAGATTTCCACTAACAGCTTACTTTTAAAATTACGGGTAATACGTACCGGCGGTTGCTATATAGTGCCCACCATCTGATAAAGTTAAATACGGTTTGGCATACTCGGATACCCTCCGACATCGAAGCAAAAATCGTGTTAGGGGGCGTGCGTGCCTGCGCACGTTTGCGTGCAAGTAGGGCCTACGCTATGCACGTATGCGCGTGTCCCTGGCTTTAAGGTGAAAGTCTTTAAATCTACTTAATTTACGCGGAATACCTCACTGGGGGCTAAGATACAGTTTTCATAGTGCAATTCTTAACTACATTTATGGAAAGTACACATATCATTTTCCCCCTCCTTGAGAAGAAGCCAATCGTCACAACAGTAAGCTGGTCCATCTTCCCCACCAATGCACGCAGCAACAACCTTCTTTATTGGTTGACAATAGACATGTTCGTCAGGAATTGGACTGCAAACGAAAAAAAGGTATACAGGTTCAAATACAGATATATATGTTACTCAATAAAGTTATTACATATCAATAAATCTAGTTTCTCCCATATTATATATAACACAAAATGAAAGCATATAACTTAAAAGCATAACTTTTAGGAATATAAGTATCTCTTACAAACCTAGTACAAAAATACAGTTTTAGCAAAAATGTAACCACTCACTCACTCACTCACTCACTCACTCACTCACTCACTCACTTCACTCACGTCACTCACTTACTCACTCACTCACTCATTCACTCACTCACTCACCCACTCACTCACTCACTCACTCACATCAATCAATCAATCAATCAACCAGTCAATCGAATAATTAATCAATCAATCAATCAATCAACCAGTTAACCAGTCAATCAATTAAATAATCAATCAATCAATCAATCATTCGAGTGAGCAATTATGAAGCAAAGATACGACAACTTGATGGCTGTGTGAATGAATGGATGGATGGATGGATTGATAGATAGACGGAATAACGAAAAGATGAACGGACTGGTATATAGATTTCTATAAATGTACGTACTCTGTACAATGTCCCTCTGCTCTGACGCATGATCGTTTTTGCATGGTACATCCGCAGTTGTTAGGAGTGTTAGCGACGTCACAGGAACTATATGGTCCCCACTCCACACAGTAACAGTCCGGGCATTGTGCTAGAGACGTAAAAAAGTCAACCATGTAGGAGTCCATGATGCCATGTTTCCATATATCGAAACGTCTAGGGGGCCATTCAACTAGTACACTGACGATTCAGCTAACATGTAGTTTTAACAAAGCCATCGTGGTTTGGTTTATTATACGATCAGCGCAACACTACCTATTTGTGTTGAATGCTTTTTATCGCCGTTCAGCGCAAATAGATGTAACCCTATTTTACACCCAAATTAATTTGCCACTATTGCACCTTTGCTTATTGCTATCCGAAAACAACTACATGGTATTAGCTGTGTTTATTATTGTCAACAAATGTAATGGTAGTTAAGCTAGGTTACTAAACGTAACGAAAACACGCTGAATGTCACTACAGACTCGCACGTACCTTCGTAAGTGAATTCAAACGCAAAATCAGCGTTGTGCGTAGATCGAGCTATCAGTATTATCTCATTCTGCGTTGATTTTAATAGCGGATATCCGTAGGTGTTTGCAACACAAAACCTAAGGATAAAAGCTAGCGATTATGTCAAACACACACACGCACATACGCACATACGCACATACGCACATACGCACACACGCACATACGCACATATCTGAATATAGCTGCAGCACATCCCGTGTATCTACGAAAACATACAAATTATTACCCGTGAAATATCCCACATTTATCTTTTACTAAGGCTACAAGACTACGTGTAGCTGCACATTTTAAATCACCTGGGCTGCAGTGAAACCCCAATATTATATGATTATAATATTAACAGTTTTCAAAATATAAATCACTAACAGGATACCCCAGTTATGCCCGGGAAATAAAGCACTTAATTGTTGACCACTTGGTTGAACGAAAAATACCCCCCAAATCCATCTATCTATCTATCTATCTATCCATCCATCCATCCATCCGACCATCTATCTATCTATCTATCTATGTATCTATGTATTTAGCTATCTATCCATCTATCTATCTAGCTATCTATCCATCCATCCATCCATCCATCCATCCATTCATCCATCTATCCGTCCATCCATTATCCATCCATCCATCCATCCATCCATCCCATGCATCCATCCATCCATCCATCCGTCCATCCATCCATCCATCCATCCATCCATCCATCCATCCATCGTACTATCCTTCCTCCATCTATCTATCTATCTATCTATCTATCTAATCTATCTATCTATCTATCTATCTATCTTCTATCTATCTATCTATCTATCTATCTATCTATCTATACTATCATCTATCTATCTATGTATCTATCTATCTATCTATCTATCTACCTATCTATCTATCTATCTATCTTTAATAACAATAAAGCAAGTCAGTGCAAGCTGAATCTTGTTTGGACATGCAATGTTGCTCCAGGGACCCGTTTATTTTTCCCGTGTTCTCCTGTTTTTTTTTGCTTAGATGACATTGGAGGTCAAATCCAATGTGCCCATAACATTCAGCATGCAAATTTACCACTATTGAACCTCCTTGGACATTTCTAGAGTTCTCCATATTGATTTGCATCGAGAACAGACAAACAAACAAACATACATTCACAAATATGTATTAGATTATTACATTCACCGGATTCACTTTTGCGGATTTGAATTCGATCGGAGTAATATGATGCAATCCGAGTAATCGAGTTATCGAGTAATCGAGTAATCGAGTTGATAATCCGAGTAATCGATGCAAGCTTACTCGCGATTGTGACTAGTGACGCTCATAGTTCTTATCTCTCAGATAGACGTAGTATATAGTTCAATGTCAGTCCTGACGTAAGCTTAATTACCATGGCCCCGCTTTTGCTAAATCCAGGTATTTGACTTCAAGCCAATCAGGACAACCCAATCTCGTTTCACACGTCAAACCGTCCAAACTATAGCAGATAGACGATATCGAAGTAAGCTGAAAACTGATGGTCGCTGATGCCGGTGCCTAGGGGTACAAAACATCGCACAAGCCGAAATTACATGTTACATATTATCAATATATCGAATTAACACACTATACGTAACGAGCGATAAAGCGTTAAATAATTGAATTGTTGATGGAATAGTAAAATTGCATGTGAATTATATTTCTCTTGGAAGTAATCATGCTTATGTATGATCATGATGATAATCATGTGAAAGTATCATCTACGAATTTACCCGCAGGAGCCAATATGCTTCTTGCTTGTTTGTATCAGCCGATAATTGTGCACCAAAAAAATGCACACTGTCCCCGCAGCTAATGTCCAAAATTTCGCCTTCTGTCGCTAGAAAAAGATGCATACATAACCACCATATATTACCGCTGTGGTTTTGCAAGGGTGAAAGCTCGAAGTAATGAGCGCGATATCAATCCATTAGCGGACATTAGAATTTTCGCACCGGCTGATGAGTGGGAAGTAACAATCCGTACGATTTCTTAATTACTCCATGTCTGTACTATGCCTTACTGCCTTCTGATGGTGCAACGGTTTCACAGCGATCGCCTGCCAGACCAGCAGGACAGATGCAGACGTCACAGTTGTTGGGATTCCAGTAGCCCCCGTGCTGGCATTCTGGCGTGAGCAGCCCTCCTTTTGCCTGACATGGCGAGGCTACAGAACCGAGAATTATACCGTAATATTTATAAGCTATGAGAAGAAAACGGGACCAGACGTTATAAACCTATCACATAATAACAATAATTGTGGTTTCAACAATATATGCGCAAAAGCCATAGCGTGTGTATAAGAATGTGGACGAAGAGCGTATGTGATATACGAACCATCTCCGTTACAGTATGCAAGGTTAGCTGTTAGCGCATCATAGAATGACAGTTTGCTTTGATCTCCTATTCTATTCTCATATACCGGAATCACTGTCTCGATTGTTAGTAAATCCAAGTCTGAACTATTAAAAAATGCCTGTGGAAAGGAGAAGATTTATTGGTCACAATATTGCGTAGTGACTATTATTCATCACTATGCTACGAAGAGCGAGAGAAACCGTAGTGAACTAAAATGGAAAGAGATAAATGGACGGTTATAAGCAGAACAAAAATGTAATAAAAATCACTAATCAAAAAAAAACTTAGAGAAAAACGAAAAATGTTGTTATAGCGCATATCGTACCCGTTTTCGGTAGTGCATGTTGGAACCGAGGTCGTACGGTATATCGTCGAAGAAATCAAAATTTGATTGGTTCTTCTTGTGGAAGTTCGCTTCTCTTCCGGCTATGACGTTTTCATAATGAACCGTAATGTGTTCATCTCGATCAGTACGGACGTGCTCATGATGGAAACCGATGGCGTGTGCAAGTTCGTGGATCGCCGCGCCGTGCTGTAACGAGTATAAGTAAGGTTTTATTTAATGTAAACTGGCAGTGTGAATTCGGTTGCAACTTTGATTTGAATATCTAGTTTTATTTGCTATATTCGAAACAAAATGAAAATCACACACGCCCAATTATATATATACTGAATTTGCAGACTGCGCAATTTAAGAGAGTTAATAGTTCAAGATGTTTACACAGCATAGTGGGGTTCGCATGTATGTGCCAGCAACGACCGCGAAAACAAATGCAGGAACATGTTGATTCTTATATAGTCTGGTTGTAGAGAATTTTGATCGAGAAAAATTGGTATAAAGATTATTTTTACACCAGATAACCAAGATGTGTCATAGAACAACATATTCAAAATCAGCAAAAATCACCCTAGGGGAATTTTTTTTTGACTCTGAATATATCGCACATTTTTGCCAGCTTTTGTTTTGAAACGGTAAAAAAGCAAGTATTTTATGTGACGTTTTTGCGGTTTATTGACCTTGACTAAAGAAAATGCAAAGTCTCAGTTGCTGAAAATTTTTACTTTACTGTGAACTAAAATAGTTATTACCAAATTAATTACCTCGGTTATAAGCCTGACCCTTCCCCCCTAATGGGAGATTCCACTCCAAAATGTTAACGAGGGCCAGAACGTGACTCTGCACGGTTATCAAGCATTTTGTCATTCTGTTGTGTAAGTATCGTAAGGGAAAAAAACACGCAAGTTTTCCACTAATTAACTATAGAAACAATTTCGCCAGTAGTGTCAACACTGTTTTCATCGTCAAGGATAATCTCCTCGGTATTTTGACAACTTTCTCCTTTGCAGACTCCGCAGGCTGTCTCACATTTCTGTCCATGTTTACGACAAGAGCAACTGTAATTACCACATGGATTTCTGGCTGAAAGTTTGCATTTACAGCTTACATATTTCAGTAAGCTCTCTGGTGCTGCAGCCAAGTCTGTCAGGACTGGTGTTAGTATGGTATCAGTAAGTTTCCAACCCCATTGCATCGGAATCAGGTCGTTGTCTGTGAGATTAAACCAAAGTATGACTTCCGAGTGAAATCACAAACTGAGAAAATATGGTGCGCTTTCTCTAAGTGGAAGCTTCTGTAGGTAAATTGACGTTTTTCTTGTCGACACCATCTCCATGTATTTAGCGTACCGTAGACTGTTGAAAGAATCCTCTGGTCTGCCTTCATATATGACAACATATAACCGGATACCAGCTTTGCCAATCTGTTCTACTGTAGCCTTAGGATCGGTCATCAAGAAGAACATCTGCTGCAATTCTTCTGATTGTTATATCTTCTCAAAAAGACTGGTTTTACCATGCCTAAAGGTTGCAGAGGTGGTGTCGCAACCACT
Organism: Priapulus caudatus; assembly: GCF_000485595.1. Classification (NCBI taxonomy): domain Eukaryota; kingdom Metazoa; phylum Priapulida; class Priapulimorpha; order Priapulimorphida; family Priapulidae; genus Priapulus; species Priapulus caudatus. The sequence continues at coordinate 26,458 of NW_014578164.1, forward strand.
CCACACATGGATAAACAGAAGATGGGATGTTAATACTTTGCCAGCTTTGTTAACAAGGTCTTAAACTTCAAACCTTTCTTTGACCACGTTGCCTTTGAATGGAAGTATATACCAGTCATATTCTGGTTCCATTGGTACATCAAGAAGACACGTAGATCCGTGTCATCTGCTACTACACTTACTTCTCTTCATTGTCTTGCAAATTGAAGGGCACATTCCACTATCAATGTGTCAGCATCTCCAGTGCTGTTGTGCACGATCTGACCATCAGCTTCCAAGTATTGACCCTGCAACGTAATGAACTGACTTTTGTTGTTCTCATTCGCAAGAAAGGTCTGCTGGTCATTGTGAGCCTGTGTAGATTCACTAAGCTGAATATCTGTACACGTTTTGCCAATTCTTCGCTGGTGCTCGTGATCTTTAATTGATGGACCCTGTTAGTACCCATCAAATACGATGCAACAATTCCCATACCTTGCACGCACGTAGTTGACATATTGCATCGTTATGTCTTTGTATCTCATCTTTTTTGTGCCATTTCACTCTATGAAGAAGGGCCCCACCATCAAGAACATGCATAGCTTGCACCGTTTCTGTAGACGGTTGTACAACATTCTCGAGGGCTTGTGCTAGTTGTGTCTTTACAGGTTCACGCATAAAATTGTCTTTAAATAGTAACGTTGGCATTGCTGTAAGCTTATAGCCAAAGTATGCATGGAGCCATGTCTGTCTCCTCTCTGTGTACAATAGCTATCAGGTGATATAACAGATGGTTTGAGTGGAAATTAATTTTTTGTTTATCACTTGGATTCCTGAATACAGATGATCTAAAGACCGAACTTGATCACGTCTTTTAATACATGCTTCTACCACATTCATATTGTCGAGCTCCTGGATCTGTGCCCCAACCTCACCTGTCTTGTCGCAGTTTACACCATCACCATCAGCTGTTATTAAACCAGAAGATAAGGACCGAATTCTTTGCTCATTCAAATCAAATGGCTCATGTTGGTTGAACCGTTCTTGAATGTTGTGCAGGTCAGCGAAATCCCGGTTGCTCCTAGAAGTCCCGAGTTCCATGTGTTGTTCACTGGTGGTGTGCTTTACATTTGTCATAGATGTGATAGCATCATGGACCGCGGCACACTTGTGCATGCTGTAGATCCACTGAAAGCAAACAGTCTCCGTCACACCCCATCCTCTAGTCAGTCCTCATCTGCTTTTGATGGATCTCATCATGACCTGTTCAATTGTAATGTCTGTCCATATTCCTGCCCAGAAGGGATTGCTTCTGCGGACTGTATGGATTCCTTGTTTTGTGAAACAATGGTTTAGCCAGGGGTGGTGTGTTTGTCATTCCAGCATCAGCTGCAAATACAGTCGTGCACTCTTTGCATAATTGACGCGGCCAGTTGCAGCAAATAAATTCAACATTTGTGTAACTGCTATTAGATGCAGGTTCCAATCTCCGGCTCTTTCAGCGCGAATGAAAATCTTCAAAGTTTCACCATTTTCAATATATTGCAACCACTATTCTCAATACTGTAATAAGCAATCATGTATAGTTTCTTTAGTTCCTTTGATTCAGCAATACTGGCAACGGGTATAGATTTGTCTTTGATTCTCTCATACAAGCCGTAAATCTGTTCTAATTAAATACTATTTAGTTTGTTCCCATCGATACCAGTCACCGTTGCTGCAGCAGGTATTTCCATCTCGACATCGGTCAAGGGGTCTTGGAGATCCTCCATAACTTCACTTTGGCCCTCTGGATGAGTACCTGTTTCCACTTTTCTAACAGAAGGTGTTGCAATTGCAGTGTATATACCATTATTACTTAGAGGCTCCATATACTTGACGAGCCTTGCTATTGACGAGGCTCCATATACAGAGACCTCCATATACTTGACGAGCCTTGCTCATGCTCATATCCCATTACAAAACATGCGAAAATGTGCAAAATACTCACTCATAAAAAATTTCCCAAAAAGAATTTTTTCGGATTTTGGATATGTCGTTCTACCTAGAATTCTGCTTCGTTTGACATAGAAACCAGCGTTACAACATTTTTTTCCGGGTAGCATCGATATTTCATCGTCAACGACCGGACTATATTAGGTATAACATAGTATTGTCCCCATAACGAGCAGTTTTCTTTTTTTCTTTATATGTGCTGTGCTTTTGGATGTTAACACAATCAGCGAATGTACATCTGTTTCGGAATTTTAGGAATGCTTACTTGTAAACTGGTAGGTATGTCCCATGCGCACAGCTATAACACAACTTGATATACCCGAATAAAGTTTGCATGCTGCAATTAACGTGCCGTTTACAAAACATGCCAATTCATGGACTACATTTACATTTGCGCAACTCTATTATTTAGGTCTGTAAGTATAAGTAAGTATGTAGGTCGGATATTTTGCAAGCCTCGGCGTACCGAACCACATCCCAGGCCGAGAGAGAGGAGCTGTCCGCCCTGCCGCATTCCCAGTGAGGACCAACACCTATAGAAATCATCAAATAACCAAGCACAGCGTACATAACGCCATCAAACAAGCTCTACCAGCTATACAATGGGTTACTTACAATACTTAGTCAGAATATCGATAAATTTATGGTGTTGAATGGACGCATATTATTCGTTGTACATATTGATGCCCCATAGGACAGTTAAAATCATGCAACTGTACATGTGGAATTCGAGTAACTGTCCACTTCATTTATATTATTACATATATACGGCTTCTCCATATATACAATGCACATATTCTCTATATATAATACAATGCACGTAAAACAATTAGTACTTATAGTACTTGCGCTTCTATTTCCGCGTTGAATCCTTGTCAACTGGTCGCGTTCATCACGCTCTCAGTAATGAATAACAGTATCTTACCCATTTCCGTAAATTATTTGCAAGTAGTTCCCAACCGGTGTCGATGTTTGTTGGAAGTGAAGACATGTCAGCGATTCCCACTCGGTAATTGCACTTCGAATGGCAGCCACGTGGGATTCAGCTGCCCACAACGTAAATAAAATTATGTCTACTCGCAAAATGGCCGCCTCCGGCGGCCATATTCGCTCGTTACGCTGATGAGACTACGATGATTTCTCTAAATCCCGACCCGATTCATAGTAATCTTTTAGTAAAATATTGACTTGATACGAAGACAATAATACAAGGATCCTGTTACTAATATAACATTTTCTGTCCCGGTATATTCATTTCTATATAAAACACTTTGTACACACCTTCTAATCCATTGTTTTTCTCTTCAAATTAAGGCTAATATAATACAGTCCGACCTCCTTTATCCGGCCACGTCGCGACCGGCACCCATCCGGATATGGGATTTGGCCGGATATG
>NW_014578164.1:30476-42830 GCF_000485595.1 Priapulus caudatus
GTGTGTGTGTGTGTGTGTGTGTGTGTGTGTGTGAGTGTATGTGTGTGTGTGTGTGTGTGCGTGCGTGTGAGTGTATGTGTGTGTGCGTGTGCGTGTGCGTGTGTCTGTCCGTCTGCTCGATATTTTTGCAACCGTTAGAGGTAGAAACTTCAAGCTTGGTCCAGACGTGGACCTTGGGGGCGGTGGAACCCTATTGATTTTGAGTGCCTTTCACCCAAGGTCAAGGGTCACAGGTTCATATTTGATGAATGGATAGATAGATAGATAGATAGATAGATAGATAGATAGATAGATAGCAAAATAGATAGATTGATAGATAGATATGCGCTGAGTGCGAGCGTGCAGGTGGGAAAGGACTTGATTCTACAGCCAGCGCGTGTGCCCTGGCGAAGATTCAGTTCACTTCCGCTAGGTGCGCTGGCTGTAGACTTACAAACACGCAACCACAGGCTAAGGGATACAGTAGTCTGTCGCGTAACCTTGCAGTGGAAATGCATGTTTTCCAGGGATATTTTTCATTATATTTTCTAAATATGGTTTTTTTAAACATATAACCCAATAAATGACAAAAAGCAAAGTGTTAGAATCGAACCTGATGCGTAGGAATGAAGCACGAAAATTTTCACGCGCCTAGAAGTTATGCAGGAACAAACAGAACGACACTACTCAAATTATTATATAGATTACCCCGTACAGACTGCAAAATTTGATCCCACTTCAAACTAGTGCGTGCCAGGCCCAGGCCAGGCGCGCGCTAAATCGCAGCGTACAGACACAAAATTCGGAAGCGTGTTAATTAGGTTGGCACGGGTTGACTGTGCATGCTCAGTTTAGCTAGTCACGTCATTCGGCAGATAGCTACTGTACTTTTATGTGATCTAAATGAGGCTATGCGCGTGCGTACTGCGAAATTTAACGCAGGCCAGCCTCAATATTGCGCGCGCGCGCGCACACACACATGTGTGTGTGTGTGTGTGTGTGTGTGTGTGTGTGTGTGTGTGTGTGTGTGTGTGTGTGTGTGTGTGTAAGTGTGTGTGCATAGATAGAGATTGCTAACAAACAGCTACTCCACGTGGGTGTGATTTTGCTGTATAATACGTTCATTATCCGTATTATTATTATTATGGATGAGGTAATATATGCGTATTACGACGGTTGATGAGCAGAAGATAACAGAATAAACAAGTGCTACATTTACCTCGCGGACATCCGGAAATCCGGGGACGAATCGATATGTTGTTGCGCTTCACGTGTGGCCATCAGTATAGAGGTCACTGCCGATATGTATTAGAACAATTCTGAGCCTAAGCTGAGCTTATATATATATATCAAGAGTACATAATAGGAGATACATGCGCACACGCACGCACGCACACGCACACACACACACACACACACACACACACACACACACACACACAGTTGAGCGCGGTGTAAGCTGCCTGGCACGCTTCAAAGCGGGCCTGGCCCTCTTTCATTTATTGCGGGGCCAGATTAGTCCGCACTAGCGCGTATTTAGCATGTAAACATTGTCAAAATTTGCCAGGGCCTGGCCCTGACTAGTTTGATGTGGTATCAAATATGCAGTCTGTATACGGGGTATTTAATTACTATCACAATATGTTTGCTCAATCATTTGTCATCAATTTATCTTATATCGCCCTTGTCGGCTCATCTCAGTTCAGCTTTAATTATCGCATCTTCTCGCTTCGTCTCGGTTTCTCTAGTCACACCTCATCATTCCCATTAAACATAATATATAAAATAACACTCGCTCACGCATGGCGGCATCAATGATGTACTGGATGGGAGAAGTCCAATAATTATCCGTGTTCGAAGTCATTTTCCGCTTTCTCCTATGAGGTGTTCTAATCTCGTCACGCAGCTCTCTGAGGTCGTTCATGGTTGGCACTATGTCTCCCTCTATCAAACCATCCCATTCTTCCATGGGCATATCCTCCTAAAGATTATATAGCATTATACAGTAGTGGGTGAACGTACCTCTGATCAGCGGTTCTCCTTTCACGTGATAAACCTAATGCACTACAACTAATTGTGAGGTACGGTCGTTAGCGTTACCCCAGTAATCGTATATTATTATATATTATTAGTATAGTATTAGTATATTGGTAGCATATTCAGTATAGTAAATCAGTATGCGTTTCCGCTGGTACCAGAGTCTTTAAAATAGTACGCTATATTGCGTTGCTATATTGCGCTATAATAGCTAGGTGGTTTTAGGCATCAAGTACCGGTAGTCCAACGTTCTTACAAAAGTCGACCATTATATCGTGGTACATGGCTGCTTGCTGATGATATTCCTCGGCACTTCGACCCCGTTGCCTGTCCTGTGTAAAAAACCGAGACACGTGTTTTATCAAGACCTGCACCTATATCTTACTGTCGTGAGTGAACAACTCTACCAACTACAATGCCTAACACTTTTTTGTACAAGGAATTTCACAGTCTGAACAGTGAAGACTAGTAAAGCTAGCAGCTTATGAACTAATTTAAAGACAGTAAATTATGATATTCTGTAGATAAATTTTCCTAGCAAGTTATAACAAAGCGTGTATAATGTAGACACGATGATGTTTAATTTATTAAACTAGAGCACTCGGAGAGCACAGACCTCCGCCAAGGCAGCTGAATTCTCTCAATGTGAATTTTTTTATTAATTAATTAATTAATTAATTAATTAAATAATTAATTGGATCCGGATTAGTGCGAGCGTGCAGGTGGGGGAGGTCTGTGGTTGCCCCTTAGCCTGCGGTTGCGTGTTTGTAAGTCTACAGCCAGCGCACCTAGCGGAAGTGAACTGAAACGTGCATGGGAACACACAAACCCACAAACCAACACTCAAAGACACGCCGGTGAAAACATAACCTCCGCCAAGCCCCTGCGGGATGCGTGTGTGTGTATGGTTTATGTACAGGGAATGCCGCGCATAACAATAAATTTCATTTAACATCATTATTTATTTCAGCTGTCATTTCTTATCATATGCAATATTTACCGCTTTAAATTTACGTCCTATTAAATATGACGCTGTTCCATTGCTATATTTCTAAACGTATTTTGCCTCACATGATCAGTCATTGGGTTTTCATTCAAAGCTACTTGGAATTTGTTCTCTAACGGGTTCTCTAAGTCTTCCGGTTGTAGTATCTCTAGCCTTATAATGCGTCCGCGCCCAGGGTTACTGTCCTGGTTATCTGAAAGTACATTTATATTGAGTGGCAATGAGTGCCATCGTCATTACCACAGTTGCCCCAACATACAACCAGATAATAATCTAGATTGTTCATGGCATGTTACTGGCGTAACCACCAGAAATGGGGAGAGCGGAGCAAGTACACTTAAAAACACGTATTAAATAATAATGATAAATTATCCCTTCAGTCTATGCTCAACCTAAATGCGATTTATTAGCTACTCATCAATGGTATGTTTGTTGCAAATTCATCAGAAGTACTCTCAGTCAGACGATGCACTCTGAATATGTCCCTCACCGTAGTGCTATTAATTATACAACGCTAGTAAATAATACGCACCTGTGTTCATTGCCTCATTAGCGTCTGCGCATTGAATCAAGGTACACGCTACGAGTACAATGGCTCCCGGCCGTACCATTTCTATACCTGCTTGATCGTGTTATCTGTTTTAATTTAATATGTATTAATATGTATATGTAGACAATTTCAAGAAATTACTTCAGTTTTGCATTTAAAAACGTAACAATTACGCTTCTAGGAACTAATCACACAGGCCTTGTAAATATCCTAAATTACCGGTATCGATTAGTGACGCTTAAGATAGCAACATTAAAATAATAAAAAGCGAATGATAAGAATAAACTCAAACACTGTATGTGCACGCACGCGTGTACGTGCGCGCATGTGTGTATACGCGCGCATGTATGAGCGTATACATGCACGCGTGCGGTCATGTCCATCTGTGTACGGCAGATGCGTACACTCACGTACACCTGTTGTACACGGTGGGTAGGTACACGCGTGCGCGCACGTACACGCGCACGTGCACACGAAGAAGAGGTCGGCAGCACGAGCATGGACAAATCCAATGGGCCACCCCTCCGGTAATCCACTGCCCTTGTGGCATCCTGACTCTGTGACTGTGCTCGATTCTTTGCGCCTGTACGTGCGGTACCTCGCGAATTCATACATGCAATAATCCCTATATTCATCGCCCCACGCGGGCGCTCGCGGTCGACGCTGACCGCTCGATCGAGTGGGCCAACTCGCAGTCTTCCGTGTAAACGCGCTGCACAGTTCATACAACGGTTGATAGAGAGTTGGGAAGTTTGGTCAAATTCGCCAATTCGCCAACACAAAGTTGGCAGTGTAAACCCAGCTTAAGTGTGGCAGGTAGCTGCTGTGTGGGTTGTTCATTGACATTGTCGCTGTTATTGATCAGAGTTGGCTCGATCTCTCAAGGGCGTAGCCAGGAATTTGGATTGGGGTGGTCCTCGAGCGAGTAACAATAACAAGGGGGTCTTTTTTGAGTTAAATGTAAAAATAGTGCTTTAAAATCAAGAAAATAGAGAGAAAAAAATAAAAAAAATTTGATTTTGATTTTGATTGGGGGGTCTTAGGGCCCCCAAGACCCCCCTGGCTACGCGCTTGCGATCTCTCCTACTCGATCTGAGTATAGCGCTGGTATTCTGTTTCCTTCTTTTTACCGCCACACCATGTCCAAAAATGGTCTTATTTTACCTCAACAATACTACACAACACTGACTGCGGCGTGAACAACTTCCAATGTGCTATTCTCATCGATGTCACATCACACCGAGTGAGAAAGGTGCAGATGCACGTAGCTACGCTACATTCTTTCTTGCACCCACTTCCTCTATCACGACATTCAATTATTTATCTGAATAGATTTACTTCTATTTACATACATATCAGTGAAGGATTGTATGAAAGTAAGGAGCGATGTGCGTTAGGAGGAGGGAGTAAGCGGTTATCTTGCATATTCTAATACGAGTCCTGTTAACAAACCGTGTAAGTATGGTGCGAGATCATCGCTAAACCATACAAACTATATCATCAGTAACGTCATAGGTATATACGACATTATCAGTAAACTAAACATAAACCAATAACATATTTCGAAATACGATATAAAATACAATACATATATGTAACTACAACTATTATAGCCTTAATCTAGAAAATGAAAGTCAATGATAAACGCACTCACCGGGCAATGTCAGAGGAGTGGGCAACAGTGCTGACCTGATGTGTGCGACGTGATATTATGTAGCCGTTAAATATTATTATATCGGAAGGAACAGCTGTACGCGCTCTGGTTAGTGATGACCTGGCACGACGCAGTCGTATTCATTTCTATGCATCATGAAAAGAATATTTGTGTATGTAGTAAGGTCAGTGACGGCTCGGGATGAAAGCATTTATATATAAATACTATGTTATTGTAATGAAGGATGGAACAGCTGCGTTTCCTGAGTGAGTGAGTTAAATATCATAGGTGCGTGTATGCCATGAAGCGCCTTATATAAGCGTTACCTAAAGAGTTTCATCCGTGGTTCAGGACGGCATAATCCTCCTGGCTTCATCCACCCAATGACCACCAAGAAACACTTGGAATTACCAAATAAAAACATGCAATGCTACTGTACACGTATATATCAGAGGACACAGGAATAGAATACAAAAGATCACAGATGCGGATGTGCCTGATGATGGCCTGGTGCGGTGTGAAGCTTCCAGCTGGTAAGGAGTAATAATAAGAAAATTGCCCTACCTCTGCCACACCCTGTAACCCGAACGATATACCGTGTGGGTCATGGCATCACTCTAAGTACGTGTCAATGTGATTGCAGATTAAATGATTTGATACAGAAGAGACCGGATACTAGAGGCGTCCCGCAAGGGAGGCGTTGATCCTGACCGCTGACCGCGGAAATATTGCGCGCAGTTCCGCGGCAAGGCGCACGCGACCGCGGGCACGTCCTACCAAAGTGTAAAGGCTCCCGCACATGGTGCGCATTCGGCGCGCGCCAACGGCGCTGAGCTAAACGCGCGCGCCATTTGCGCACGTAAACGAGCCCGCACAAGGTGCGCATTCGGCGCTCAGCCAGAAAAATCAAACACGAAAGATATTTTGCGTGTTTGCAATAAGCCAGTTCGTAGTTACGCATTGAGCATGCGCGAGAGTAAACTTTTGCCAAATGTCAACTGTACATAAATCGCTCGCTGCTTCCGTTCTGTGTGATAGCAAGTGCATGGAACCGTACGTACTGTGTTTGTGTTCAAGTTTAAAATAAAATAAAATTTAACCAAGATTGTCTCAATATAGAATGTGTGCAAACTTCAATATATCTTTATACATGTAGAACAAATACGTATTTTGTTATTTGTTGTCTGTTACTTAGTTGATAAATGGAAAAATGCTTGGGTATAATTGATATCTATTAGTATAATTATGAGTATAATTATCCTTTTAGGTATAGGAATACATGTTTATAAAGGACCAGTAAAATGATTTCAGTACTAATTAAGCCAATAACGCAAAGATGCATGTGTGAAAAACTTTCGAGTTTACCAAGTAGCTATTTGTACATATGAGAATTAAGACATTCTAAAATTACTTTCAGTCCATCATTTATTGAAAGGTTTCCTTAATATTTTTTATCCGCACCAACGTTTCTGTAATTGTCATCATGAACATCTGATGTCTCCATCACCATTTTCTCATTGCATCGTTCATACACATGCAGTTATATCTCATTCTCAATTATTTACTTAATAAAGCAACTAACATTCAGTAATAATTAACATTCATTAATAAACATAACAATGTTTGAATGCATACTATTTCAGTTATTAGTATTATGAGTACAAAATATGTCCATACTATGCCAGCTGAAATACCATTTACACATGAAACAGGAGTCACACATATATATTTTTTATTATTAATATCAAGAGCAGATAAAGAAGCCTTCTTTATCTGCTCTTGTTAATATCAAATGGTACTCAAATTGAAGGGTTTCATAGATATTAATAATAAGAAATATAAGAAATTATGATACATGTTTATTCCCTGCTGTCTCTAAAATAAATAAAAACGCATTTATTTCATTGCTATTTTTTAAACTTGCTACATTATAAATTATCACATTTTCTGTTGGTGGACTTATATGTTTAGAAGGAGCCTAATATCGTAAGAATGTGTGACAACTTCCCTAAATTTTAATATTATCTTTGTGTTTTTTTCCGCTATTGATTCCCAGTCATCGAAAGACTATGTGGCTAATAACTCTACAAAATAATTATCTAGAACAATCTTGTTGAATACTGAAGCTGGAAGTGCATTGTAGACCATCGATCTTGTCTCCTAATTCCTCATGGTCTTTATTTCACCTAGCTCCAGTACTACCGCCCTTGCGGCAACAAGGGCTACAGTACTCGAGCTATATTTTACCATACTTGTGAGGTAGGCTATATTATATACTTTTGTGAGCTGATATGACTTATATGAGCACACATATACGCGATATAAACACTTCCGAGTGAATCTAAGAGCACCTTACTCACATACGATTTTGTTAGTGCAATACTCGTACTCGTTATCGTACGTTATTATTATTATTATTATATATATATATTATTATTATTATATTATTATACATCACAAAATATAAATCCTCTGGTGATATAAATCCTCAGATATTATATATATTATAGATATTATTATATATCGTACGTTATTATTATTATTATCGTTATCGTACTCGTACTCGTACTCGTTACTCAACACTTTAAATCTTCAAAAGGTTGAACCTTGGACGCATGTTCAACCCCGACTAACCACAATACCAGGCGTATTTACTATTGTTTAAGAAGAATTAACTGTAATGCACATCGCTGTTCGAATACACATCGATCTGAATTCAGTATTATAGAGCATATGATAAGGTAAAGGCACTATATAACAATTACCGGTACTTATTACGTCGGGCGCTATAAGAGGAAATGTGAAACTTCTGTAGTGTACTGAGTGAGCATAACAGTACTAAATGATCTTTGGAGATTTTTCATATTGTCCGAATTCATAAGGCGAGAATTTTTTATTGTCTTGTTTTCGCTTGTCACTGTTGCTCGGTATACTATGTCTTTAGCAAGGCAGTTTTCATCCAGGGGGCACGATACGTTTTTTCGGGCAGTTGCATTTTCTGTTGTTTACCGTTTCCGTGTTGATCTGCAGTATTCTTCTGTTGTTTCCCTCTATTATATTCTTCACGTTCGGCATGCAGCTGTACGAGATCTTAACATATTGTTCTTATTGAAAATCTTGTGGAGTTTGTTTTCTGGAGGGAAGCACTTATTTACGATTTGTAAAAATTCCTTGCCGACGTTTGTTTTCACATTTTGGTCGTATGAAGGGTTGTACCAAATGATATTGCGCGCTTTGTTTCTTCTTCCGGTTGCTGCTTGGGGTTTTTCGTAGCAGAGCTTGAAGTTCCGTCGTCCGTTGTCGTCTAATGCTTGTTGATATGTGGGTGCCGCTTCTTCAAAAATTTCCTCGCTGGAGGATATCTCGGAGAGTCGCTTGCCCCCTGCCAATTGGGATATTCTTCAGAATGCCCGGTGAGTGGTTAGAGTATGTTGATGTTAACATACTGCAATTTGTTGTTTGGTTTCATGTACGGCTTGTGTTGTTCCGAGCTCAAATCAAGTGTCACATCCAAAAAATTCGCCTCGATCGTTATTCGTAGACCATTGTCCCGGAAAGTTTTGCAAATATCTTTCTTTGCGTTTTCGATTTCTTTTGGTGTCTTGTTTAGAATTCCGAGGCCGTCGTCTCTGTATACGTCTCTGGGTTTGGTATATACCAAATATACGTCAATCTACGTTGATATACGTTATATACGTTTAATATACGTAGATATTTTCAATATACGTCTCTGTATATATATATATATATATGTATAATAATAATATACTATATAGTCATAATTATACATATTATGCACGTGTGCCTATATCATTATATAAGCACCATAAATTAAAGAGACAGATATATAAAGAAAGAATATACAGATATTATGGAAATGATAGCATTGTAAAGAAAAACGCCTAATATACTAATTTTCTCACTCAACTCTTTGCTACAACTTTTTATTCTATTTACTACCTCAGCAATGCAGTACAATAAATAGGAATGACTATTTGTTATCAGTGTAAAACAGTGTATCAAAAACAAAGAAATTACAACTCTCATAACTGAAGCAAGCTGTTGCTTCAACACCATCTCGAAACCAACCGATGCTCAAGTAATCACATATAACTCGACAGGGTCACGATAAAAAAATGTTAAATTGATAATAATAAAACAGAAGCACCTCATGTACGACTCCAAGCATCGCGCGACCACTCCCTCCCTCCCTCCCTTCCCTTAAATCTCCCCCCATCGCCTCCCTTCCCCTCCTGTCCCTCCCTCCTCTCCTACCCCCCCTTCGTCCTCACACCGTCCCATCCCACCCCTCTACCTGCTCCTCCTCCTTCCTACTTCTTCCCCCCTTCCCTCCCTCTTCCCTCCCACCCCCCTCCATCCCTCCTTCTCCCCCCACCTTCCCTAAAAACCCTCCCACTCCCTACCCTTCCCCCCTTCTCGTCATACTCACTCTCTTACAAACGCTAAATCGAAACAGCCCGCGCCGAGATGCGCAGGCTCATCAAAATAACAGACGATACTACTCGCGACAAAGATTTGAGTACCCCGCGTTCAGCGCGACCCACGACCGACGCGGCTACACGCGTCGTTCAGCCGACCACCCGAACCGCGACGTCGCGACCCGCTCTTCAAGGGGCCGAACCACGACGCACGTCGGCTACACCGCGTCATGCGACCCCGACGCGAACTCCGCTACACGCGTCCGTAGCGCCGAACGCCACGACGCGACGCTGGCGTACAACCGTTCGTCAGTGGCCGACCCACAGACGCGACCGGCACACGCCGCCGTTCAGGCCGACCCACGACCGACGTCCATCCTACCCCCAGCTACACGCGTCGTCAGGCCGAGACCCACCGACACCGGGCCGTCGACGTCGCTACACGCGTCTTCAGGCCGACCCACGACGCGATGCGGTCACACGCCCGTCGTTCAGGACGAGACCGACGACTGACTCGCCGACAAACCGTCGTTCAGCGAACCACGGACGCACGTCGAGTACACCGTCGTCAGGCGACCCACGACGCCGACGTCGTCACAAGCGCGTCACGCCCGGAACCCCACACACACGTCGGCTACACGCTCGATTCAGAGCCGACCCCACACCACGTCCCGCTATCACGCTCGTTCAGCAGCCGACCCACGACGCACGTCGCTACACCGTCGTTCAGCGCCGATCCAACGACCGAAAACGTCTGCTACACGCCGTTCAGAGCCGAGACCCACGACGCAAACGTCGACGACAACCGTCGTTCAAGGCCGACCCACAACGCGACGTCAGCTACACCTCGTTCAGGCTCGACCTCACCACGCGAACCTCTCACACGCGTCGTCAGCGCGGGACCCACGAACGCACTGCAGCTTACACGCTTCGTCAGCGCCGACCCACTGACGCACGTCAGCTACGCGTCGTCAGGCCGACCACGACGCGACGTCGGCACACGCGCCGTCAGGCCCGGGACCTCCAACGACGCGACTCGTGCACAAGCCATCGATTCAGCTGCGACCCCACGATGCAGACTCGCTACACTCGTCGTCAGGCCGACCCACGACGCGTTTACTGAGCTACACGCGTCGTTCAGGAGGCCGACCCACCGCGACGTCCGGTGACACGTCCGTTCAGCCGACCCCCAACGCGACGAGATGGCTACACCGGCGTCGCACAAACCGGAACCACGAACGCGGACGTCGGCGGACCAGCTCGTTCTAGGCCGACCCACGACGCAGATCTCGGCTACACGCGCGCGTTCAGAGCGACCCACGAGCGACCCTTCGCGGACACCAGTCGCAGCCAAGGCAGCGTGTCGGCCACCGTCGTCGTTTCGTCGGCACCAGTACGTGTCGCGCCCTGCGTCGAGTCGGCACCAGGCACGGTCGCCCCGAGCTCGTTAGCGCGCCGGCCAAGCCAGGCAGTGTGTCGGCTCTACCGCAGCCCGCGTCCGCGAGTCGCGCACCCAGCAGGTCGGCCCGCCGTCGCGTCGTCGTCCTCGGCAACCGCAAGCGGTCGCCCCCACGTTCGCGTCGCAGCAGCAGCGTGTCGCGCCCGCGTCGTCGTCTCGTCGGCAGCCAGCAGCGTTCGCCCCAACGCTCGTCGTCGCAGCCCAGGCCCGTGTCCGCCCCGTGTCGCGTCGTCGACAGGCCAAGGCAGCGTGTCGGCCCACATCGTCGTCCGGCAGCCCGGCAGCGGTCGCCCCCCGTCGTCGGCGTCCGTCCGCAGCCAGGCAGCGGTGTCGCCCCAACGTCGTCCGCCGGACAGCCAGGCATGCGTGTCGGACGCCCGCGTCGTCGTCGGCCAGCCAGGCAGCGCTGTCGGCCCGCTCTCGTCGGACAGGCCAGGCAGCGTGTTCGGCACCGCCAGCGTACGTTCGCGGCAAGCCAGGCAGCGTGTCGGCCCCGCGTCGTCGTCGGCAGCCAGGCAGCGTGTCGGCCCCGCGTCGTCGTCGGCAGCCATGCAGCATGCCGGTCGGCCCCGCGTCGTTGGCTCCCCACTGGATCGCTAGCGCTGCGGACGGAGACACGCGTCGTCGTTCCGGTGCCGCCATCGTCAACACCGCAGCCGCGGCCCGCCGCCGACGACGACGGTGATGACGATGAGAACAATGAGAATGATAAACACGGCGACGATAACGATACTGATGCTGTCGACGACGACAACGATGACGACATTGACGGCGATAACGATAATGACAACGACGATGGCAGTGGGTTTATCAGAAGAATACCCGGCTACAGTACAGGTCAGTTGAGCACTGTCGCTCTGTGGCACTTGTTTAGCTCAGCTGACAAAGTCAGATGCAGCTTGTAGAATCGCATGAATGTCCGTCCGTCTGTCCGTCCGTCCGTCAACAGTTACGGCACAAAACTTAACCGCGCGACGTACGGTCTTGATATTCGGGACGTCCTAAGTATAGGAGGAAATACGGGATTGCGGCACAAATCTCAACGGCTCGACCTACGCTCGTAATATTCCATGTATAGTGTGATTGGGACCCATCACCAGTGCAAAATTGGAGGTCACAGGTCAAAGGGCAGTGGGGGAAAGGTCAGATATCAGACATGGTCTAACGGACCGAGTGCAAAACTTTTTTGTTTCAGCGCTGACCTACCATTTTTATCACTTTATTGAAATG
>NW_014578164.1:43562-59645 GCF_000485595.1 Priapulus caudatus
TGATCGATTCGAACCGAGCAGGCTTGTCTGGTTTTGAGAATTTTTGATTCCTATTATATAACCTATAGTAAAATCATGAACAGTGCCGCAGAGTGACAGCGTCGAACTGACGTATATCTGTAGTCTGTACCAGGTATTCTCTGATAAACTCCGGCCCCAAATCAATGTGCGCCCATTTCATCCTGCGTTCGCGCTCAGAGCAATATCTATGATACTACAATAAGATTAAAGTCTATGATAAGGCTTTGCTATAGCGGTAGTAGCAGTACTAAAGAATACAGCTTGTAAACTTAATGACTCGGCTATATTAACATGTTATCATGGATATCGTCGAGCGCGAGCATCGTGGTGGTGGTTGGAGGAGGGCGGGTGGAGGGGGGCTCTAAGTAGTAATAGCAAAAGCGCAGTTCAGGTCTTTTGTTAACGAGTCAACAAATGCCATGTTTTAACAGGGCCTCTCTTGAGGGTCAAAAGGTTATCAGACACTTACTGTCTTACGCACGTCCAGCGGAAACGTTAGAGTTTCCACGGTCCGTACCTGCACACGCACGCAGGCACGTACGAACGCACGCATGCACGCAGGTGAGCGTGCACACGCACGCAGGTGAACGTGCACACGCACGCACGCATGCACGCAGGTGAATGTGCACACGCACGCACGCACGTGTACGTTCCCACGCACGCACGCACGCACGCACGAACGCACGTGCACGTGCACACGCACACATGCACGCACGCACGCAGGCACGTATACGTGCACACGCACACACGCACGCATGCACGTACGTTTACATACACACGCACGCACGCATGAATGCACGCAGGTGTCTGTGCACACGCACGCACGCACGTCTACGTGCACATGCATGCACGACTTATTCACCGGCGATTTAATCGCCTAGTGTGTCCACTCGACTCGCGCAATAGAATCGGGCGATTTTATCGCCCGATTTAATTGCCCAGTGTGTCCGGCCCTTTATGGCCACTCCTGGTAGACGACAGGGACTCGACTACAATGGCAGGACGCGTTTGGTCCAATTTAGTTGGACTATTTACTTGTTAGCTGGAATTGCGGTGTGGACACAGCAACAGAAAACAACTTCACTACATTCTCTTGAAAATTGGCGTACTTGTACAGCAGCCAAAGCCTGAACACGTTCCCTGCACAGAGGACATCCATCTACTCTACCAGATAGTGTATGAAAAGATCTTGTTCAGGACTTTGACAAGTTTAATGTAGCCTGTAGACAAGCTAGAAATATACACTTGGTTATAATGCTTACAACTGTATTATATGAACATGTTACTGAACTTGTATTTTTTGGTTCGGGTGCAGTGGATATAATCCAATCAAATAATTAAACGCAAAACATATCATTAAAATCATTGAGTAAAATAACGTAATAAGATCTTTATTCTAAGATATAAATCATAGTATTACCACCAGCATTCCTGCGTTTAAGGAAACAAAAAACATTTCACTGATATAGTTATCATATGTATCAATTACACATTTTCTTGTGTTAGCCCATAACACTGTAACATTCGTTTTTGAATGACGTCTGGGGAAAAATCTGCACTCTCAGGAATGACAAATATGACTAAGCTTATGAGGATTATATTCTTTAATCCATATCTATGAATTAATGATCTAGACTATAAGTAAACATTTTATCTAATTAATTATTTTGCATGTCACTTTGTCATACACGTAACAAATTACAATACAGTCATCTGTTCAAAAGGCACAAAACCTATATTTAACAGCTCTTGAATAGTTTTGCAATATAGTGTAAGAATAAACAAACTTATGCGGTTACAGGCATATACCTCAATACTTGTCGTATTGAATTTTGTCATTTTTTCTGCGCACAATGTTATAAATGATGCACAAAAGTATAAAAAAACAAACCTTTTTAGGCTTAAACGCCTGGCTATGCACTGTTATAAATGCTGAACAATTAATTACATGGCATATCATGAGCCAATGGGGTGAGGCTTTCTATAGGGCACATATGTGTGTTGGCTCACTACCGTCTACGGACCATTTTTGTGATTTGCTGTGTTAAATTTTGAATGACAATTTGCTCTATTCAGGGAGCACAGCTAAATTACACAGAAAGTGTAATGCGGAAAACATTGTTTGTGAATATTTATCATGTGAACATTCATCAACGTAATAATTTACCAATACAAGTTGATAAATAACAAGATACGGAGGTCAAAATAGTAAAATTCTTCAATCCGAATGGTATTACACCAGTTATAGGCACTATCTTGTAGACTGGAGTATAGTTCGGGGAAATATTTACATGAGTGTAATTCCCCCATAACACGTATACACGGCTTAGCTGGTACCGTACTTAGTTGGTGCTAAGTCCGGTAAAACTGCGTTCACACGAGATACACGAGATTCGAGGCTTAGCTAGCCAGGAATAATATAGACTGGTACCCGGTCGACAGTTCCACACGCTACACTAACGTCGTGCAGCGAACGGGTACCAGTCTAGGTGAGCAATACGCGGCCAGCGTGGTGCCGAATATACGCGGCTTAGTTGGCGCGGAATATGATTCCGCGCTTAGCAAGCCGAAGCATTCGCGGCTAAGCAAGCCGCGTATATTTTAGCGTGTGAACGCAACTTTTCTCCTCGTGTGAACGCAGCTATAAAGACAACATGAAATTTTAGGACTTTCAACATAAAATAAGTAAATACTCGTTATATACTTTATATAAAAGCTACACAATTATACTCAATTATACTATACTTTATACTACAAACTATAAAAACACATTTACACACGCTTACTAAACTCTGTTGCACACAATTTAAGATCTTTTTGCACTCATTCTGTAATGAGGTTACACCGAGTTGAACAGACACCTCGTTTACATAGGAGCAGTGGGAGGGTAGGGTGGTGCCACTATTCCATATGGTGGGGGAGATGGGCCACTTTGCAGGCCCTGGGGTTGGGCGCTATATTGGTTTGTGTGACGCTGCATTGGCATACCTGTATGAGGCATAACAGTACTAGGTGGAAATGTCTGACCGGCAGGAATATGATAGACAATGGTTCCGGGGGGATAAGCAGTGTTGGGCAAAATAGCTGGCTGTCCAGGCACACCCTGAGGCACCGGGGCATAGTGAACGGTAACCGAAGTTTGAGAAGGCCCAACAAGACAACACACAGCCTTGCAACAAAGAACGGAGGACAAGATAGCTACGACAAACTCTGTCACAGCTATATGCAACAGCAAGACGCAGTATGTTAATCTACCTCCCGTTTCCTCCACTATGAAAATGCTCTCGATTATTATCATAACTCCCGCACCGATGCTTGACAGAATGCTCATCACCATGACCGAAATTATCAGACACTTGTTGGTCTTTTTCCCACTTGCACAAATTCCCAACCCTCCGGCGATGATGAAGAAAGGTGCAAACCATATTCCCATGCCTTTAGTGCCATGGTAATAGTAGATCATGCCGAAGATCACCTCCAGCAATACCGACATTGTTCCACCGGCAACCTACAAGATATGTGAGTGATGATTACCTAGCAGCATACTATATTGATCAATACAAGTCACGTAATTAAGTAGCAGGTGCACATGCCATGCAGTACAAATGCAACATCAGGACAGTTATAAGCCAATAAACCAATTTGGTAATACAACAGATATCTACATTTTCAAAATCAGGACTGGCTGGGTTTTCAAACTCATTTCCAAGCCTGCTCAGAAGTCTTGAATCTGCCACTTCACACCTTAGTGTTCAAATCCTGGCCAGGGCAGTGAATTTTCACAAGGTGTAAATGAACCACTGTGGATGTAAAACACTCGGGCAGTGACCACTCTCAGAGCCATTTGGCTTCGTGTAAACTGGCGAAGCAGAAGACTTATGAAGTCAATGGGCAGTTGCAGTGACCGATGACTACTCCTGGTAGACGACAGGAACTCGACTACAATGGCAGGATTCGTCTGGTCCTATTTAGTTGGAACATTCACTTGTTAGCTGGGCCTGATATAAAACCAGAGTATGTCTGAATGGGAAGACCACAATATGAATGATATAACTCAAAGATACTATAAAAAGACAATTTGAATGCAGCACTATAGCATATATGCATCACAAGCAATGTGATACACCATGCTTTCATTTTATTCAACTGACGTGTGACTGCGAGATCTCAATGTGATTCTAACTTCCTTCATTTTTTCTAGTAGGTACCACGTTTTACAGTTATTAGTAAACTAGAAAGGGCAGTTGTCGCCAACTACATGTATCCCCCGTGTTCTCCCCAAGATGTGTAAGTATACGAAGGTTGGTCACGCTAGGTCAATTAGGGGCCGAGTTACAGAGCGGAAGGGAAATATGATGAAGGTCAAGGTCAATGTCAAATAAAGGTTGAAGTGACCTGGTTTAGGTACGCGACACACCTTTACCTGGTTTTGGTATGCTGCGCACCTTCTCCCCAAGATGTGTAAGTATACCAAGTTTGGTAGCGCTAGGTCAATTAGGGGCCGAGTTAGAGAGCAGAAGGGAAATATGATCAAGGTCAAACTTCTCCCCAAGATGTGTAAGTATACCAAGTTTGGTAGCGCTAGGTCAATTAGGGGCCGAGTTAGAGAGCAGAAGGGAAATATGATCAAGGTCAATGTAAAGGTCAAATAAAGGTCGCAGTGACCTGGTTTTTGTACGCTGCTCACCTTCTCCCCTAGATGTGTAAGTATACCAAGTTTGGTAGCGCTAGGTCAATTAGGGGCCGAGTTAGAGTGAAAGGGAAATATGATCAAGGTCAAGGTAAAGGTCAAATAAAGGTAGCAGTGACTTGGTTTTGGTACGCTGCTCACCTTCTCCCAAAGATGTGTAAGTATACCAAGTTTGGTAGCACTAGGTCAATTAGGGGCCTGAGTTAGAGAGCGGAAGGGAAATATGGTCAAGGTCAAATAAAGGTCGCAGTGACCTGGTCCAGCAACGCCTACTTCGTCGCGGGGATACAATTATCATGTTGGGAGCTTAGTGATTAATGGATGGCTACACTACGCATATCAGTGGTGACTATGTTACATGGTTATTAAAAAGTCATGAAACAGTAAGACGGGTAACTGCTGATACAAGCTTTTACCTGCTCCACTGACACACCGCATCTGCAATCAACCATTTGAGCCCCGGCCTAATCTAAATGTCTATCTATATATTACACACAAAATGTCTTAGACCCTTCGTATTCACAAAAACATGCAATTTTCGAAATAATAGTTTGGTAAACAATCGTTTGCTGTAATCTTGAAACTAGAGCCGGTTCTATGGACTACTAGTAGCGCCGCCGCCATAGTACAGTCTCTCTCCAATGCACTTGTTTTCAATTAATCCCCGACAATTTACAAGTTTACAAATTCTGCAATTATCGCGATAGCAGGCTTTCCAGCAGTCCTTGACAACATTTTAGGGCTAATTTTAGGGAGAAATTCAAGTATTTTTAGGGCTATTTTAGGAAATTTTAGGGATGAATCGAAACATTTTAGGGATAAAATAAGTCGCTTACCTTTTATAAACATCAAGGTGTTAACTTACAGATACAGTTCTATGTGGTATGTGTCCAGTCTACCAGCTATATTCCTATCCTCCAAGTCCTCGATACGACTGTACATTATCAAGTTTCATGCAAATTAGGCATGTCTTGTCCATTCCAGCCAGGAGCAGGGTCGTATAATCAGACACTGAAGCTTAGGAATCACTGGTCGACTGAGTCACAATACTCACTCTGTATAAAGATAACTAGAAAACATCCAAGACGCGTGTTAGTTTAGGAATATTAGTCTCGACAGGGGTGCAGACCGGGTACATGTGCGAACGCACATGTGGTGGTTAGACAGACAAAGCGCTAGGGCCTAGGCAGTTGTATGTATGATTAGTTAGGCAGGGTGAAGTTGTCTGTGATTGGTTAGGAGTGTGGACTTGTTTGCGATTGGTGAAGAGTTTGCATATAAATAGAAATTTGAAGAAAGGTCGGGAGTTCAGTTCTGGCATTCTGGGTGTTAGCGCGTACCGTTAGAGACCTGTATTAGTTGTAAACAATTAATATATTGTTTTAGTAAACACAAAAATTTATACTTCGTCTTTGATTATTTTACTCTAAATTATTTCATTCCAATCTTGGTGTAACTTCAACGCTACAACAAGTTGCAAACGTTCATACACATTTTGTGATTTTTTCTGCTTACCTGGCAAATTGAAAGCCACAATGCGGCTCGTGAGTAATTCACCCCTAGACTTCTGGGCATTGATTGCACAGGTGGTGGTTGCTCCTGAACTTCCACCCGCCCATCCCCCGCAGGTGCCGTTGGGTGATTACCTCCGATGAAGCCACTTTCATCACGCTTTCCATAGCCATAGGGATAAGCAGCTGCTTCAGTGCTCATGTTCACCAGATAGCATTAACCTATATAGGAAGAATTCTCGTATCAGAAAATTCCAGATCACAACGCCATTCACAAATCACAAATGTTTTTGCCATGGGAATGTAAAACACAATTTCTTAAGAGGTGACGTGTCCTGGAACACATTAATGAAATGATGGGGAACAGGTCATGCTAACTTCATGCTGCTGCTCAATGAACATGCTCCTCCTGATACAGATGCAATAACACAGCACGTGCTATGGAAAAGGACGAGTACAGGTAACTCTCAATTAACACATTTTGGAGTGAAGTGATTGGTCAATTTACAGCTTATATTTAGCACAACATAATTGGCAAAAAGTGATCACAGATAAACGCCATATAGTTTACTGGACTGGCTGATGTCCACTACACTGCCACTGTATTATAGAATAAATAGATGAAGATTGTGAATCTTCAGGCAGCCAACTAAAAGAACAAGCAAACAAGAGCATAACACCAGTCCTTTGTTAACAGTCAACAAATCCATGTTTAACCCTCCTCTTGAAAGTCAAAAGGTTATCCGACACTTACTCTTCGCATGCCAGCGGAAAGTACATTTCATGGTCCTTTCAATAAAGCCATGAAAATGGTAGGTCACCGCGCGCTGAAACAAAAAAGTTTTCCAATCGCTCCGTCAGACCATGTCCTCAGAAAATGTCTAAAATCTGCAATAGCGTATGCGGCAGGAGTGGGCGGGGTCTATTTTTATCCTCCAATCACAGGTCGGAGCAATTCCTCTGTTTAGACGCATGTCGAACAAACGGCAAAAACTCCTGCTATTGCTTTTAAACAACAGCCTGCAAAAACTATCTATGTATATTGTATAATGATAAGATAATAAAGTCAAATATACGAAGAAAATTATCAATATCATGTACTGTACGGCAGTCTACGTCTTGGCTAGCATTATGGGTATTTATGTAATCGTAATGTCACGTGCCGATGGAAACGGCTGCGATTGGCTATTTGTATAAAGTGTCGCGGGCGGCAGTCGCTGGAAAATAGAAACGTTTCTAAATATTTTTGTCGTCGAGGTTGTCGCTGGTCGTTGTCGCGTGTGACGTTGTGAGCAATGGCTCATAGGAAACAATAGTTTCTAATTATCTGAAAAGTCGTTTGTCGTTACGGTCGGTCGTTGTCGCTGCAGTGTGTCTTGGCCTTTACCCTATACTCATATCGCATTAGCCCGACCAGGCTGTGCGACGGATTGTCTATACGGTACGTATTCTAACCCTAGCTTCTTGGAGCTAATATGATAATATCGCATGTACAAATTAAGAATAAAAGGTCGACAAGTTTGGGACACAATTAGTATTTACTCAATGACAATTAAATCTGTACCATTCAATCACAGTTCAAAGTCATCTAGAGAATCTACTACACTGTTTCCACAATCTTTGACAATGTTTAACAGAGCTTAAATGGATGAAATTCAAGGAATATTTACCTTCGGACAAAAATTAAAAACCTGGCGCCATTCGGTTCCACAACCACGGTACCACGCTAGCTGCCTCGTTTCTCAGAATATTTAGGAACGAGTGCGAAACTAGAACACTGAGAGGTGCTGCCATCTAGACCGATAAGATGTAACTAAACGCAATCATGAATTTTGGCACAGTACTGCCACATGTAAGTCAGATATGGAGAAAATTATAACGTTCACGTCGTGACTGACGTGACACTAAATTAGCATGCTCACTACTCCGGTTATTTTTCTTACAGTGTTTGAAAGCAACCTCTCCAAATAATAGGCATTGATTCTGGTTAAACTAAAGATTACTTTGGCATGTTAATTTCACTTTTCCATTGATGAATTGTAGCTAGAATATGGGATAATCACTCACTCTAGGTACAAAATTAATAATACAAATTAGAACATTTTCACATTTAAATGAATTACGGTGAAATTCGAAAATCAACACTGCCATATGTTAGTAAAAAGTTGTTTTCAAATAACTTATATGAGTTTTTTTGCAGTTGCAAACATCTTTTGCTCTGAACTATTGAATTTAGATTTTACTTATATATATAATCCCTCCAGCGTGGAATTGCCCAAGACAGTAACTTCAATTTCAGTAACTTCAATTTCTTACACTGCAGATTGGAATCACACCGGGGAAGTGTTTAAATTTGGTTATTGTTGCAGTGCAGATGCAGGGATTTTGAAAGTTTTTTTTTTAACCCGGCGCGACACCACATGGGGTCACATTATGACAGATGTTTGATAATAATTATTCTATCTGAATAAGTGAATTGCTGAGGATGGATGGCCTGCTAAATAATGGGCGCGTTGCGAAGCCAAAGACCATATAGCCGTGCATCGGCATACAGGTGTTGTCGTTCATCTGTGTGCGTGATAGGTTTAGCAAACCATATTTGGTATGAATACGAAACGTGTTTATAAACCGCCGGTCAAACGCGAGGCTTGTTTTTTGAGCCTCGTAGCGCCTATGGTGGGTCATATACTGTATTCGCATTAATATTTCGATAACGATTGAGGGGACAATTAAATTTACTATATGTACATCGACATACATGTGTTGTCGTTCATCTGTGTGCGTGATAGGTTTAGCAAACCATATTTGGTATAAATACGAAGCGTGTTTATAAACCGCCGGGCAAACGCGAGGCTATATGCGTGGTCATAGCGCCTATGGCTGGGGTCATAAAGTGTATTCGCAATAATATTTCGATAACGATTACGGGAAAGATTAAATTTACTATATGTATACATCTACCCACACGTGTTGTCGTTCATCTGTGTGCGTGATGGCTTTAGTATATTATGTTTAGTATGAATACGAAGCGTGTTTATATCGACCGCCGGTCAAACGCGAGGCTCAAAAAATGAGCCTCACAGCGCTATAGGCGGCGTCATGAAGTGTATTCGGTTAAATATTTCGATAACGATTACGGGGAAGAATAAATTTACTATATGTACATCTACCCACACGTGTTGTCGTTCATCTGCGTGCGTGATAGCTTTAGTATATTATGTTTAGTATGAATACGAAGCGTGTTTATATCGACCGCCGGTCAAACGCGAGGCTAAAAAAAAGGAGCCTCATAGCGCTACAGGCGGCGTCATGAAGTGTATTCGGTTAAATATTTCGTGTGGTCGTTCATCTGTGTGCGTGATAGGTTTACAGTGACCTGGTTTTGGTAGCGCTAGGTCAATTAGGGGTCGAGTTATAGAGCGGAAGGGAAAATCTCTGCAGCGGACCGAGTGGCGGCGGCGGCTGTACAGACATGAAACCATAGTATCCCCGCCGACTTCGTCGCGAGGGATACAATCAATTCGTTTTTAAAAAGAGGGCAAATTAAAGTGTTCATGAGAGTTGACATTAACAATTCTACTGTCAGACTTTAGCAGGGGCGGATCCATGCAGGGGGTGCGCACCCCCTGCCCCTTCCCACGCAAAGTGCCCTTTTTGCAAAAGTTGCCTTATTAAAAAAACGGTATGTTTTTCCGCTCGGCCTGTATCTGACAAGTATTTCACTCAGTCGGACCCGATCAAGCCCTCGTTTTTCTTAGAATATATATATATTGGTCGGGCCCAGGAGTCGGGCCATACCATGCTGAAATTCAAAACGGAAAACCTAGGTCCAAAACTAACTGCTGCCTTTCTTAAAATGATGTTAGCAATACACTGGCGCCACTGTACGGTCGCCTGTATAGATGCACTGGATGAGTTACATTATTATATTGCCAAATGCACGCATTTCAATCAGCTATGCCAAAAGCTCACATTAATAACTTATGAACCGCCTTATTGGCTTCGCCACCAAAAAAGAGTCCCTTTTTACAAAGCTTGCACTCCCTCCTTCCTAAAATCCTGGATCCGCCCCTGTTTGGACTCCACAACAATTTTGGAGGACAGGTAAGGTCGGACTGAATAAATCATGTGATAATTTCATGAAATGCAAGTATTTTTTTGTAAACTTATGTAAAAAGGCATCCTGACATGTTCATTCATGTTAAAAACACACATAGTCATTAATACTTGTGTTATTAAACAAGAAACACAACAATTTACCCACCCAAAATTTTCTGCTACACACCGACGTAATTTTAATATTGGCATCAAGAGGCTGCTGAAGGCTCATGCATGGGAGTATAAATAAATTCTCGTAAATCTTTATATATATATGCAACAGTCTAGATAATTTAGTATAACAAGTGCCGCAGAGCGACAGCGCTCATCTAACGTCTACTGCAGTGACTCTGTGGTGGAGTGGTGGGATTCTAGTAAACCCTGCTAGTCCCAAATGTGTTCACATACACGCCGAAACAGTGGAATGCACAGAGATGGTATCAGGAACCTTCTCAAAAGAATGTTCGTTGGGATCGTTATGAAAGTTGCCACGAGATGGCGCAGTGTGCGCGACGCAGTGTGGTTTGTAGTCTGATGTGGGAGAGAGAAGAGAGAGAGAGAGAGAGAGAAGAGTGTTGGGCGCAGCGTGTGTTTGTGGAGTGTGTGGGACGACGAGAAGACGAGGAGAGAGACAGAAGAGGAGAGGAGAGGAGAGAGAGAGAGAGGAGAGAGAGAGGAAGGAGAGAGAGAGAGAGAGAGACAGAGAGAGGAGAGAGAGGAGAGAGAGAGAGAGAGAAGAGAAGAGAGAGAGAGAAAGAGAGAGAGAGAGAGAGAGATGAGGAGAGAGCGAGAGAGTTGCGGAGACCCAGTCTTAAAATATGAAAGTAAATTAATAAGCAGATCGAATTACTAAAAGTTCAGTGATGAAAATAATTCTGTTTGTGCAAATGGGAGGGATCGGAAGAGGAAAATCTATGATTTAGCGCTAATCAACAATTAATTGCCATTATAGAGTCTGCATTTGCTAATAAGCGCTTATGACAACTAGCTTAGAAATCCTGGATAGGCAGTAATAATGGCTGGTCATTGCCCACGGAAGGTGTGCGGATTTAAGTCACGCAAAAAGTACATACAAAACTAAAGACAGTGAACAACGAAAGCTGTTTTTAGTTTTCCTGAGACGAATTTTATTATGTTATTTTTATTTCAGGGCGCAGTTTGCTCAGGAACCTATAATTGCAAAACTAATCGGAGAGGAGCAAACGGAGATCAGAGGAGAGAACAACAGAGGAGGAGGCACAGGCAGAGTAGAGAGAATCACAGAAGAGGAGAGACTGAGTAACTAAGAGGAGAGAGAGGGCCCCCCCCAAGCAGCAGACAGGATGCAGCGCAACGACAAGGCTCAGAACAAATCAGGCGAAACATGAATGGTGAGGAAAGTTTTGATTAGGCAGTGAAATAAGCAACATCTATTACCAGACTGAGAAAAACAACTGACGGAGGGTAGGAGGTGCATTCCGGTTCAATTTAGAAAAAAAGGACCTATGAATCCATTGTATATGATTTTCAAATTTAAAGAATATGATTATCACATACGATACATTAGTAATATAATTCTTTGTAGATACAAGGGCATAACCACACGCACAGAGGCGAGAACTTTGATTAGATACGACATAATCAACCCAAAGTAGATGAATGAGACATATGGTAGACCAAAGCGACCCGGGCCAGGGGGTCTCGAGAGTAGCGGGCAAAGAACTTAGCCTAATATAAGGCGCAACTAATATAAGCTATGCTAGTAATTTAAAATAGTAAGAAATAAGCAAGAATTAAAATATCTCTTTGATGGTAAGTATGGTCCTGGTCGCACTGACACGAAAAATCTCCCCAATCGAGCTAAGAAGTACTAATAGCAGTATATAAAATAGGAAGGGATTCGTACTGGCTCGCCAGCGCTCGACTAAGAAAGAACCAAACTCTATAGGGCCATATCTGGTGCGATTGGTCTGGACCGTAATCCTTGTCCCCCGTCGATGCAACACGGCCGGAGCTTTTGGCAATGACTATGTCAGGGCCCTCGCATTTTATCCATACAATAAAGGTTCAAGCTATACAAAAGGCATGTGAGATCATGGACTGGGACCATAGGGCTCTGGCGAACTGCTCCTTGTGAGCGGCGTAGTCAGTGTTCAACACCATCATCGTTGAGCACATTATACACAATGACAAAAGGTCTCTCGACACGGCGTGGATCGTCCCGTCAAAAGAACATCGGGTAGGAACACATTGCCTCTTGCTGTATCAAGGAACCAGGAAGAGACTAGTCAATAAGGCACGTTACGAAAGTAGTAATGCTTTGAAGACTTGTTTATCCTGTTCGCAGACACTTTTCAACGTTGTACATAAAACATTTTTTTATTCTGGTGCCAAACCTTTTAAGTGTCCTGTGACATCGTGGGCATGGTAAACGTGGCTGTACAACTGTAACAATTCAAAATTCAACCTATTAGAATAAACTACGCTACAATATTAGATCAGTCAGGATGGTAGAATGAGGATTTTAATCGAGATTTGTAGATTCATAGAAGTACATTGTATTTTTAAGCAACGATCGTAGCTAAGGCAACGTAGAGACATACTCGTCAGAAATACATAAATCATTTTTAATGAGTCGTAGATTTGGAAGATATGTTTTTAAGTGAACCATTTAACGAAAGTAAAGGGTGTCGGCCGAATGTAGAGATAAAAAAATGAATTTATTTTTAGTATAACCTACTTCCTTTTGCGGAAATAATGTATTCTTCCATTCACGGATTGTGCCCGCAAGCTAGTTTGATAGTATAGGACTTTGTCGACTTGAGAACTAGCAGGGCCGCTACGCGGCTGGGCTGCATGTTTTGCCCAAGATCTGTCACTGAGCAAACCAATCACGATGTAACTACATGTAGGCACGAATTATTGTTGCATGTAAATGACATGTCAACACTGTAGTAGATAATCGTGGATTTGGTTAGAATTGAACCAACATAATTTAGTCCATGTATCGTTAGCGTCGCATAAATGTGGTGTGGTGGGGTGTCAAATATTGGAATTTAAATAATCTTTACGTTGTTTTTCTATACTATGTGCAAATGAAATGAAACCTATTACTACTTTGGTTAGCAGCAAGAAAGACTTGTGTAATAATTTTTTCTTTGCCCAGAAAGTTGAGCAAAGGTAGTTTATAACGATGACGCTCTAGGAGGTGGAGCGAACTTGCACTGTGTGGAAGGCAGTGACTCGGCGACAAAAAGAATAGATAAGGGGTAGTAGAGTATTATCTGATCTGACAGGTAGTACGCTTGCTGGGGCGCTGACTTTTTGTTCTTGTGACTAGATGCTTGCTTGAACTTGAAATGTATTTAGTAGAGCAACACGCATATAAAGAATGGACTAAGGAGTACTGTATTAGAAAAAGTGATCTGAAAATATTACAGTAAGTAACTAGCATACAGAGGAAAGCCCAGCGAGGTGCTGTCCAGCCTGGCCGATGAGACCCGTCACTTTGCAGGGCGCGGGCACAGATAACAACCC
Source organism: Priapulus caudatus (assembly GCF_000485595.1). Classification (NCBI taxonomy): domain Eukaryota; kingdom Metazoa; phylum Priapulida; class Priapulimorpha; order Priapulimorphida; family Priapulidae; genus Priapulus; species Priapulus caudatus. The sequence goes on from NW_014578164.1 coordinate 57,399, forward strand.
CCCTCAGTTGATATCAAATCAGACACACGATCATCTGGTTACACACAGAACGCATGTTTAGGAAGGAAAGGAGTTTAAAAGTTATCGTGCAAGGGGACGAGGGCGTGCAGAATGGGAGCGGTGAATATTATTCTTTTCTGCAAAAAAGAGCCCTTTCGTCGTGACGTGACGTCAGGAAGTCTACTCAACACGATCCAGTGCTGTAGATATGAGTGACTCCAAAATGTGTATGTACGAGATTGAGCATGAGGAGTATCTGATTAGACTCCCTGGATGTGGGACGTTCGGTAAGCAAGTGGGAATGAGTGGTGCCGGGCCTGATTTCTGACACTTGGAACACAATAGTTAAGATAATGGAAGTACAATATTTACTGGATTTTTGATCGTCATAGTATGGTACCCCAGGTTTGACAAGATGCAAGACAAATCTACAAATATTATTTGGTTCAGGTGCAATGAGAGGGGGGAATACTGTACTGAAATATGGAAGGAGCCGCGTAGAACCAATAGAGATGGAGAGATGTAGCCAATAGCAAAAAAACTGTACCTTACCGACCGCGAAACAAGGGACTGCCTGACCGAGAGCGGAGCGCATGGATAACTAGATACAACAAGCCTATGCACGCTGACTTTGCCTGACATCGCAGTGCTGTTAAGAGGACCTATCGACACCTGTGCAATTACTTCCATAACAGTGCATCTGAGCCATCACGACTGACCACTCCTCACTGCAGCCAGACACTGGGATTGCATGGTTACAATAAAAGATTTTGGCAAAATCTAACAGGTTGGTGTAAACAATAAAGAGTACTTTTTCTTCTCTTACTGTATTTCATAAGCTTGCGAAAACGAATTTGGCGAGAGGTTTTTCCATGGCGATCGTTTGCGATTCTGCTCAATAGCGAATGTACAGTCTATGAAGTCCTGGATATTCGTTGGCCTCATAACTAAACGTTTCGTTTAAATGTCCTAACTAGGTCTTCACTGCCCCGGCCATAAACAGGCAACGGGCGGTTCACAGAGAGAGCAGACATGCATGTCTCTGCCAACCCAACTGTCAGAATCGCAGAACGTGCTGTAAATTGCGCGAAAATTTGAAACGTAAGTTGATTAATTTACTGCATATCAAGTTGAACGCAGCTGATGTGGGACGTTCGTCTATATCTAGGTCGCCTATGGGCCCCGTGCTAGAAATCTAGTGTCTGAGTTATCGCATTGGCCGAGTTATATTCCGGTAGATAGTCCATTGGTCCGAGAGAGAGAGAGACGAAAGAGAGAGAGGAGAGAGAAAGAGCGAGACGGGAAGTTAGAGAGAGAGAGAGCGAGAGAGAAGAGCGAGAGAGAGAGAAGAGAGAATGAGAGAGAGAGAGACGCCGGAGGGAGGAGCGGAGAGGATAGAGACGAGAGAGAGAAAGAGATGACGACGCCAACAATAAGGAGAGCATAGGGACAGGAGAGAAAGAGAGAGAAGTATGCAGAGAGATCGAGAAGAACGGGAGAGCGCGCAGCGAGAGAGAGGAGAGAGAGAGAGAAGAGAAAAAAGAGAGAGTAAGAGAGAGAGCAGAGAGAGAGATGAGAGAGAGAGAAGAGGGAGAGTAGACGAGAGAGAAAACCAGGAGGCGAAAGAGCAGCAGATGGTAGGAACAAACGACGCGCATTCGACAGAGGAACGGAATACGATGCCCAGAGACAAAGACGACCACAGACACAGCCAGACGCAGAGACCCACGACGACGCCACATTGCACGATGAGGCGATGCCTGGCAGCCCGACCACCGAGAAAGAGCGCGCCACTCGAGAGAAGGACGGGACAGCAGAGACGCGGAGGCAACGACGAGAAGACGGAAAAGAGACGAGACAGACGACGAGAGAGAGAGAGCAGACGAGAGAGAGAGAGAGCAGACTGACAGGAGAGAGAGAAAAGAGAGAGACGGAGGCGTGAGAGAGTACGAGAGATAAGTAGCTGAGTATGAGAGAGAGAGAAGTTAGATGTTTTTAGACACAAGAAGCGGAGAAAAAGATCGAGTTAGGAGAGTAAGAGAGAGAGAGACGTACTTCATGAGATGCAAGACAGAGAACGAGAAGAGAGAAGATGAATTCCGAGATAGTAACGGAAGGAGTTATGAGGATATGAGGAGAGAGAGTAAGAGAGGCAAGGGTACCTAAGTGAGGAGGAAAGAGGGAGGAAGAAGGAGAAGGCTGATATTTAGGCTGGTACCGAGAGAGAGAGGATGGAGAGAGGGATTA
>NW_014578164.1:59670-62265 GCF_000485595.1 Priapulus caudatus
TAGGGAGGAAATGCAGAATTGCGGCACAAATCTAAACGGCTCGACTAGGCTCGTGATAGTCGGTGTATAGCATCATGGTAGGAAAAGCCATCACTGTGCGAAATTGTGAGGTCACAGGTCAAAGGTCAGTGGGGACAGGGCAGAATTTTAGACATATTTCTGAGGAATGGTCTGACGGAGCGATTGAAAACTTTTTGTTTCAGCGGTGAGCTAGCATTTTTATGGCTTTATTGAAAGGACCATGAAATGTCCCTTCTGCTGACATGCGAAGAGTAAGTGTCGGATAACCTTTTGGACCTCAAGAGGAGGGTTAAACTTGGATTTGTTGACTGTTCTGTTAGAAAGAAATTTGACTGCCGGGTTTGCTAGTAGATCTATACATGCCCTGGATGTATGAGGCTACAATGTCACAGTGAAATTTCAAAAGCTAAATTTGGTTAAAGAAGGTGTATGTTCTTAAATCGGTATAATTCTATGTCATTCTGTACTGTCAGTATGTTACATGTAACGTATGCCACTGCCAGTGCTGCTGCCAGTGCATGTGTTGGTGCAGTTTTTGCCTGCCTTAATTGTGTTACAGGTGGCAGCTCTCTATTGCAATTTGCAGCCTGTAGGCTTGCGTAGGTAAATGGATGAGTGCCTTACCTATTCTGTCTTGCAAATAGTTGTTGCTACTAACGTATGTATGGGAGCTTTCCATCTTTAATCTGAAGACACTTAAAACGTATAGCGCCTCTCTCTCTTTCTCTGACACATACACATCCCATATCACTCTCTACTGTTTAAAGCCAGGGTCCTACCATCCCATATCACTCTCTACTGTTTGAAGCCAGGGTCCTACCATCTCATATCTCTCTCTACTGTTTGAAGCCAAGCTTCTACCATTTCATATCACTCTCTACTGTTTGAAGCCAGGGTCCTACCATCCCATATCACTCTCTACTGTTTGAAGCCAGGGTCCTACCATCCCATATCACTCTCTACTGTTTGAAGCCAAGCTTCTACCATTTCATATCACTATCTATTGATTGAAGCCAGGATTCTACCATCCCATATCACTCTCTACTGTTTGAAGCCAGGGTCCTACCATCCCATATCTCTCTCTACTGTTTGAAGCCAGGGTCCTACCATCCCATATCTCTCTCTACTGTTTGAAGCCAGGGTCCTACCGTCACATATGACTCTCTACAGATTGAAGCCAAGGTCCTACCATCCCATATCACTCTCTACTGTTTGAAGCCAAGCTTCTACCATTTCATATCACTATCTACTAAATGAAGCTAAGTTCCTATCGTCCCATACCAGTCTCTATCATAAACCATGTCTTTATACGTATGTAGATTTTTAAAATTTGTATCTCAACTCGTTCGCTCCACGTGATAGTAACTGCACTTTCTTACTGGCAGTATGGTCGCGTCTGTGTAAGCCTATGGGCATTACCGTGCGTGAATAATAGCTAATTAATTAGACTAATCGTGCGTTAATAAACTCGAAATTCACAGAGATGATAGCTAACACATGTGTCATTATGTATGTAAAATTCTAGACACGTAACTCAAATCGTTCGTGCCATATGATAGTCAATACACTTGCCTGCCGCGTATAGCAGTGCGTATATATGCCTATGAGCGATACCGGGAGTTCATATTTGCTAATTATTTAGGCTAATCGTACGTCAATAAACTGAAAACTCACAGATTATGGCTAAGACATGTGTCTACAGGCATGTAGAGTTCTAGAATTATAACTCACCTCGTTCGCGAGATATGATAGTTAAATACACTTTCCTACCGGCCATAGGCGCATGCGTATAATAGCCTATGAGGGATACCGGTCGTATACATTTGGTAATTAATTAGACTAATCGTTCGTCAATAAACTGTAAATTTACAGAGATTATAGCTTACACATGTGTCATTACGTATGTAGAGTTATAGAAACGTAAATCAAATCGTTCGTGCCATATGATAGTCAATACACTTGCCTGCCGCGTATAGCAGTGCGTATATTAACCTATGAGCGATACTGGGGGTGAATATTTGCAAATTATTTAGACTAATCGTACGTCAATAAACTGGAAACTCACAGGGATTATGGCTAAGACATGTGTCTACAGGCATATAGAATTCTAGAATTATAACTCAATTCGTTCGCGAGATATGATAGTTAAATACACTTTCCTACCGGCCATAACCGCATGCGTATAATAGCCTATGGGCGTTACCGCGCATACATATTTGCTAATTAATTATTATTAATTATTGTTATTATTATTAAGTATTTTTCCAAAAAACCTGATCGATCGTGTTATCTGTTTTAATTTACTACGTATTAAAATGTATATGTAGACAATTTCAAGAAATTACTTCAGTTTTGTATTTAAAAACGTAACAATGACGCTTCTAGGAACTAATCACACAGCCCATGTAAATATCAATCCTAAATTACCGGTATCGATTAGTGACGCTTAAGATAGCAACATTAAAAGAATAAAAAGCGAATGATAAGAATAAACTCAAACACACTGTATGTGCACGCACGCGTGTACGTGTAGGCACGCGTGTACGTGCGCGCATGTGTGTACGTGCGCGCATG
>NW_014578164.1:62529-64102 GCF_000485595.1 Priapulus caudatus
CAGTCGCGCCGCGAAAGCAATGGCGCCGGCAGCGTATGGTTGGACGTAGAATCTGGACGGAATTTACAGGAAACTGTCGGCAATATAATAGGTGAAAGAGAGTAGGCTTACAGAAACATTAAGAATTTGGTAGTAAATAGATTTTGTATTTAGTTAGCATTATATTTTATTGAAACGCTTTAAGTGCCTGTGGTCATGTCCATCTGTGTACGGCAGATACGTACACTCACGTACACCTGTTGTACACGGTGGAAAGGTACACGCGTGCGCGCACGTACACGCTGTCACGCTCACCTGCACATGTGGAAGAGGTCGGCAGCACGAGCATGGAAAAATCCAATGGGCCACCCCTCCGGTAATCCACTGCCCTCGTGGCATCCGGACTCTATGACTGTGCACGATTCTTTGCGCTTGTACGTGCGGTACCTCGCGAATTCCTACATGCAATAATCCCTATATCCATCGCCCCCCCCTCCCCGCGTGCGCTCGCGGTCGACGCTGACCGCTAGATCGAGTTTGCCAACTCGTAGTCTTCCGTGTAAACGCGCTGCACAGTTCATACAGCGGTTGATAGAGCGTTGGGAAGTTTGGTCAGATTCGCCAATTCGCCAACACAAAGTTGGCAGTGTAAACCCAGCTTTATATACTATACTGACCCCTGTAGATTGGTCACTGTCGGGTACAATCATGCAACTACCGAACCTCATGTAGTCGGATTTCTATAGCAGGTGCCGTCTATGGATGCTAAAGCTGGGTTTACACAGCCAACTTTGTGTTGGCGAATTGCCGAATTGTATACCAACTTCGCAACTTCGCAACAGACAATCGGCAGTGTAAACGCAAAAGTTGCGCGTCCAACCGATCGATAGCAACTACATGTAGTTGGAAGATTAGAACATGTTCTAATTTCGCCAACTCGGATCTGGCGTGTTGACGTGCCAAGTGTCCAATCAGAGAACAGCAATCAGGGGTGTGTCCCTTCACGCAGACGGAGACTATTTGCGCGCACGTTTCTGCGGCACGTGTCTGAGTGTGGGAAATGGTATTTGAGGTACCTTTGAGTACATGTACAGCCTTCATTCTGAATATCACATGACTATGTACAGGGGGGCATTGTTTAGGTCGGGTTCATTATTGAATATGTAAGAGTGACCCCCGCTGAGATGAGGGCGACAGCAAAACTCTTTTTTGGAATTGTGAAAAAAAGCTGCAAAAAGGGTGTAACCTCTGCTTTGCCACTCAATTACTGTGGCCGAGTAGGCGCGCCACGTAGCGGCATAATGCCGCAGGTATTAAGCGCGTACGTCATTACACATTTATATTAATTTGTTGCAATTGTTCATTTTACTAGAGCGAGAGAGAACAAGCGAGAAAGAGTTACTAGAGCGCGAGAAAACGAAGCACCGGGCAATGTCAGGGGAGTGGGCAACAGTGCTGACCCAATCGTGTGTGACGTGATATTATTACAATGATATCACAATATATGATATACAATGATATCACAATATATGATATACAATGATATCACAATATATGATATACAATTAAATCACAATATATGATATACAATGAT
>NW_014578164.1:64113-68942 GCF_000485595.1 Priapulus caudatus
GCTTATGTAGCTTTATGTAGCTTTTATGTAGCCGTTAAATATTATTATATCGGAAGGAACAGCTGTACGCGCTCTGGTTAGTGATGACCTAGGACGACACAGTCGTATACATTTTTAAGCATCATGAAAAGAATACTTGTGTATGTATTAAGGTTAGTGACGGCCCGGGATGAAAGCATTTATATATAAATACTAGGTTATTGTAATGAAGGATGGAACAGCTGCGCTTCCTGAGTGGATGGAGTTAAACATCATAGGTGCGTGTATGCCATGGAGCGCCTTATATAAGCGTTACCTAAAAAGTTTCATCCGTGGTTCAGGAAGGCATAATCCTCTTGGCTTCATCCCCCCAATGACCACCAGGGAACACATGGAATTACCAAATAAAAACATGCTATACTACTGTACACGTATATATCAGAGGACACAGGAATAGAATACACAGGATATGCGGATGTGTCTGATGATGGCCTGGTGCAGTGTGAAGCATCCAGCTGAAAAGGGGTAATGATAAGAAAATTGCCCTACCTCTGCCACACCCTGTAACCCGAACGATATACCGTGTGGGTCATGGCATTACTCTGAGTACGTGTCAATGTGATTGCAGATTAAATGATATGATCCAGAAGAGACCGGATACTAGAGGCGTCCCGCAAGGGAGGCGTTGATCCTGACTGCTGACCGCGGAAATATTGCGCGCAGTTTCGCGGCAAGGCGCACGCGACCGCGCGCACGTCCTACCAAAGTGTATAGGCCCCCGCACATGGTGCGCATTCGGCGCGCGCTAACGGCGCTGAGCTAAACGCGCGCGCCATTTGCGCACGTAAACCAGCCCGCACAAGGTGCGCATTCGGCGCGCGCCAACGGCGCTCAGCTAGAAAAATCAAACACGAAAGAGATTTTTGTTGGCAATAAGCCAGTTCGTAGTTACGCATTGAGCATGCGCGAGAGTGAACTTTTGCCAAATGTCAATTGTACATATATCGCTCGATGCCTGCGTTCTGTGTGATAGCAAGTGCATGGAACCGTACGTACTGTGTTTGTGTTCAAGTTTTGAAATAAAAGCAAATTTAACCGAGAATTGCTCAATATAGAATGTGTGTAAACTTCAATATATCTTTATACATGTAGAACAAATACGTATTTTGTTATGTGTTGTTTGTTACTTAGTTGATAAATGGAAAAATGCTTGGGTATAATTGATATCTATTAGTATAATTATGAGTATAATTATCCTTTTAGGTATAGGAATACATGTTTATAAAGGACCAGTGAAATGATTTCAGTACTAATTAAGCCAAGAACGCAAAGATGCATGTGTGAACAACTTTCGAGTTTACCAAGTAGCTATTTGTACATATGAGATTTAAGACATTCTAAAACTACTTTAAGTCCATCATTTATTGAAAGGTTTCCTTAATATTTTTCATCCGCACCAACGTTTCTGTAATTGTCATCATGAACATCCGTCATCACCATTTTCTCATTGCATCGTTCATACACATGCAGTTATATCTCATTCTCAATTATTTACTTAGTAAAGCAACTATAACATTCAATAATAATTAACATTCATTAATAAACATAGCAATGTTTGAATGCATACTATTTCAGTTATTAGTATTTTGAGTACAAAATATGTTCTTACTATGCCAGCTGAAATACCATTTACACATGAAACAGGAGTCACACATATATATTTTTTATTATTAATATCAAATGGTACTCAAATTGAAGGGTTTCATAGATATTAATAATAAGAAATATAAGAAATTATGATACATGTTTATTCCCTGTTGTCTCTAAAATGGAAACGCATATATTTCATTGCTATTTTTTAAACTTGCTACATTATAAATTATCACATTTTCTGTTGGTGGACTTAGATGTTTTGAAGGAGCCTAATAGCGTAAGAATGTGTGACAACTTCCTTAAATTTTAATATTATTTTTGTGTTTTTTTCCGCTATTGATTCCCTGTCATCGAAAGACTATGTGGCTAATAACTCTACAAAATAATTATCTAGGACAATCTTGTTGAATACTGAAGCTGGAAGTGCTTTGTAGACCATCGATCTTGTCTTCTATTTCCTCATGGTCCTTATATTTCACCTAGCTCCAGTACTATACCGCCCTTGCGGCAACAAGGGCTACAGTACTCGAGCTATATTTTACCATACTTGTGAGGTAGGCTATATTATATACTTTTGTGAGCTGATATGACTTATATGAGCACACATATAAGCGATATGAACACTTCCGAGTGTATCTAAGAGCACCTTACTCACACAAGATTTTGTTAGTGCAATACTCGTATATTTAAAGTAACTATTGCGAGAGTTTTCCAGTGATTTCACCACTTTCATGACACCTACCGTTATTGCTTGAGTAACAGCAATTGTCTAGAGTACCGGTAACAATAAAATGTCTTAGAACCTTCGTATTCACCGAAAACTGCCCGTTTCGAACTAATCTTTTTTGTAAACATTCGTTTTCTGTCATCTTAAACTAACAGGAAGTATGAATTAGCTTTTGGCGCCACCGATTTTTTGCCATAGACACAGTACAGGCACGCACTTGTTTTCAATTCATGACCGACACAAATACAAGTTTACCAATTCTGCCATTAGGCATTATCGCGACACGATAAAATGCATTGCTGTCACGATGTGTTCATATCCAGTTCTCTATGCTATAACTGCATAAAATCTTAGTATTTTTAATGTTGGTGTAATCAGTGATATTTTCGCTGTCAGGTGAGACTATATTCAGCTATAATTAGTTTTTCTGAGCAAAAATCTCGCAATACAGGCTTTAAGATACTCAACACTTTAAATCTTCAAAAGGTTGAACCTTGGCCGCATGTTCAACCCCGACTAACCACAATACCCGGCGTATTTACTATTGTTTAAGAAGAATTAACTGTAATGCACATCGCTGTTCGAATACACATCGATCTGAATTCAGTATTATAGAGCATATGATAAGGTATAGGCACTATATAACAATTACCGGTACTTATTACGTTGGGCGCTATAGGAGGAAATGTGAAACTTCTGTAGTGTATATAACAGTGTGAGCATAGCAGTACTAAATGATCTTTGGAGATTTTTCATATTGTCAGAATTCATAATGGTTGTATGGTCAGAAATAAGAGAATAGAATGCCGAGTAAACAAATTTATATCGTTTAATACTTGTGAAGATATATGCTAGTGAAGTGTAGGCGGCAATGAAAATAGATGTTATAGCCATTCTATTGTATATACTGGAAACTAGCTTTTAATTAGGAAGTCCATGTTGGGCTAGCTGTAGTAGGGATCCGGTTCACGGGCTTTGGATATTATTTATGATCTCGGTTTCAATGATTCTCGGATAATTCTTGGATTCAATGATTTCCGGATTATTCTCGAAATGATTATGATTTATGATTCGAGATTGATGTAATAAAATTGAGCATACGTATGCGGGCAGAAATATTCACTTACAGCTTACTTTTACAATTATGGGTAATGCGTACCAGCGGTTATTATAATGGTACCTACCATCTGATGAAGTTAAATACTGTTTGGCATACTCGGATACCCTCCGACATCAAAGCTCAAATCGTGTATGGGGGCCTGCGCACGTGTATGGCAGGCGAGGTTGGACACAAATGGTATTTATAGTGACTGTTACTAAATCATTTAGTGTCTATCATTAAATCATTTAGTGTTTGTCAATAATTCCATGCCTATGATTGGCTGAGAGAAAATAAGTTGTATCTGATTGGTTGATTTATTGACTGTCATTAAATGGCAGGCAAGGGAGGGGGCACAAATGGTATTTAGTGACTGTCACTAAATTATTTAGTGTCTTACATTCAATCATTTAGTGTCTATCATTAAATCATTTAGTGTTTGTCAATAATTCCATGCCTATGATTGGCTGAGAAAAAATAAGTTGTATCTGATTGGTTGATTTAATGACTGTCACTAAATGGAATATATGATAGACATTAATTCGAATAAGTGACTGTCACTGAATAACATTTGTGTCCCACCTCGCCTGCCATACACGTGAGCGTGAATGCACATGCGTGTGTCTCTGGCTATATGCCTGTCTGTGCAAGTTTTTAAAACGTCAACACTACTTAATTTACGCGGAATACCTCATTTCGGGCTACGATACAGTTTTCGTAGTGCACTTCTAAAACTACACTTATGGAACATAGTCAACATACACATGGCTTTTTTGAAGATGACTTTACGAATACGCCAATCGTCACAACAGTAAGCTGGTCCGTCTTCCTCATCAATGCACGCAGCAACAACCTTCTTTTTTGGTTGGCAATAGACATATTCGTCAGGAATTGGACTGCAAACGAAAAATAGGTATACAGGTTCAGATACAGATATACATGTTACACAGTTACACAATGATGTCATTACATATCAATAAATATATAGTTTCTCCCATATTATCAAATATTATATATGACACGGCATCACGTGGGCAATTTAAAAGCATAACATTTAAGGATAAATATGTCTTACAAACGTAGGATAATCATCGCCTTACCTAGAAAATAATTACAAAAATATACAGTTTCAGCAAAAATGTAACTACTCGCTCACCCACTTACTCGCTCACCCACTTACTCACTCACACACTCACTCACTCACTCACTCACTCACTCACTCACTCACTCACTCACTCACTCACTCACTCACTCACTTACTCACTCACTCACTCACTCACTCACTCACTCACTTACTCACTCACTCACTCACTCACTCACTCACTCACTCACTCACTCACTCACTCACTCACTCACTCACTTACCCGCATC
>NW_014578164.1:70239-89004 GCF_000485595.1 Priapulus caudatus
ATAATAAGATAATATAATTATAATATTAACAGTTTTCAAAATATAAATCATTCTATTCACCGGATCCACTTTTGCGGATTTGAATTCGATCCGAGTAAAGCTTACACGCGATTGTGACTAGTGACGCTCATAGTTTTTATCTCGCAGATAGACGTAGTATATAGTTCAATGTCAGTCAAGACGTAAGCTTAATTACCATGGCCCCGCTTTTGCTAAATCCAGGTATTTGACTTCAAGCCAATCAGGACAACCCAATCTCGTTTCACACGTCAAACGGTCCAAACTATAGCAGATAGACGATATCGAAGTAAGCTGAAAACTGATGGTCGCTGATGCCGGTGCCTAGGGGTACAAAACATCGCACAAGCCGAAATTACATGTTACATATCATCAATATATCGAATTAACACACTATACGTAACGAGCGATAAGGCGTTGAATAATTGAATTGTTGATGGAATAGTAAAATTGCATGTGAATTATATTTTTCTTGGAAGTAATCCTTGCTGATTTATGATCATGATGATAATAATGTGAAACTATCACCTACGAATTTACCCGCAGGAGCCAATATGCTTCTTGCTTGTTTGTATCAGCCGATAATTTTCCAACAAAAGACTGCACACCGTCCCCGCAGCTAATGTCCAAAATTCCGCCTTCTGTCGCTAGAAAAAGATGCATACATAAAAATTAACCACCATACATTACCGCTGTGGTTTTGCAGGGGTGAAAGCTCGAAGTGATGAGTGCGATATCAATCTATTAGTGGAAACATTAGAATCTTCACACCGGCTGATGAGTGGGAAGTAACAATCCGTACGATTTCTTAATTTCTCCATGTCTGTCAGTATACTATGCCTTACTGCCTTCTGATGGTGCAACGGTTTCACAGCGATCGCCTGCCAGACCAGCAGGACAGATGCATACGTCACAGTTGTTGGGATTCCAGTAGCCCCCGTGCTGGCATTCTGTCGTAAGCAGCCCTCCTTTTGCCTGACATGGCGAGGCTGCAGAAACGAGAATTATAGCGTAATATTTACATATACCATAGACTGAGAATATCTTAGTATGATCTTATAGTCTATGTATATACGCACCAAAAATTCCATTACCATTGTTTATTATCGACACGTTGATTATATGTAAAAGAATTTTGTCTAATATTAATTTATATTTAAATTACTTCAATATTAGTTTAAAACTGTATCAAGTTCAACAAATTCAACTGCTGTCAGAAGCTAAGCACAATAATTAGTTCGAGAGAAACAACAACAACTAATTTTACCGCTAATGTGTGTTTTTTCTATTGCTCAAACATTTAAAGTGGCATAAATTCCTAACGCCTACAAACTGTGCAAAACCCCATAAATTGTTGTGATACATGGTGTCATTTACGAACCAGATATCTGTTAGATGATCACTCAAGTCGGAATGATTAAATTCCTACATTACCTTACATTTTTTAACCATAAACAACTGCGACTCCCATTAAACCACTATTGTTTATTTTACCGCGGAAGCGCACAAAAGCACTATGGCGGGATCAACGTGTAAGGAGAAAGGCTATACTGGTGCCACAAAACACCAGGAAAACTGATTCATTAACAGATTTTTCTTTTAACACTTTATGGTCCAAATCGTTATACATAGATGTCAACAGGATAATACGTACAAGAGCAGATAAAGAAGGAGAGCGTACAACGGTAAAATGCTAAAACCATGCTGCAGTATTAGTCAAATTAATAAACTTTTCCCGTTTTATTCTGACGATCCATTGCAGTATTATTGATTAGCTGTCTTACCTTGTTCATATAAAACAAGCCGCATAATACGTACCAATAAGCATAAACCAAATCGGTGACGTAAATTATCCACTACCCCTAAACCGAGATAATAACACTGATAAACACGATCCTAAAATATAAACAATATTAGTGATTTAGACATTTGGGTCAAATATTATACAAACCAGGAATAAGTCAATCCAGATGCCTCCTATAGAGAAACCGCAATATGAAGTGTAGTTTTCCGCGCACATTTTTGTGTGGAAACAGACTGCCATCTCATAAAACGGCTCGGTTAGTATTATAGAGTATGTGACATGCTAACCTGTATGATACAGGCGGTTCCGGTTCCGCTTCACTACACTAACCGCCTGTACCCTTTGCTTCTTCCGCCCGCTTCGCGAACGAAGAAATCATCGCGCCGAATCAGAGTGCTGTAACGGGCCAATCAGCCAATCAGCGAGCAGGCTTTTGCCTGACGTCATTTCTCAAGTTATTTAAGTTGAATTTATAACTGCAATTAGTGCACGCTTCTGCCAAAGCCATTAACTAGATTGTTTCCATTCATCAGGTATTCGCCTGGGGCGAAGTTTTGCCGTATTTACTTTTGTACGCTCGATTGCTCGCCGCTATAATCAGATTCCCCGCCATAACAACCGGTCGATAGATAACGAGGCTTGCGAACCGCCCAGGTTGAGCTTGCGTACAGGCGGTTAGTGTAGTGAAGCGGAACATACCGCCTGTATCATACAGGTTAGTGACATGCCAAATTGTCATAGGGTTGTTGTGATTGTTTGGTGCTGCCCTCGAGTGGCGAAAGGAGAGAAAAGCTAGACGGCAGCACTACAGAAAACAGATGGCAGCACGAGGCCACCATGCTGGATCAGATAGAGAGCAGAAGGAAGCATTCTGCTGCTTAGTAATTTCTATCGGTCAACTAGGTTATCTACGAGGTTATCGTGTGACCCAGGGCAGTTTGTTGCCCGCGAAGTTGGTAATTTCTACGGTGGCATGATCTAGCCCGATCATGTACTTGGCTCCCTGGGTTTTTTTTGTTTGTTTACAAATAAATCGTCTACCCCGCACTTGATTGTTAGAGTCTTTTTCCGGACCTCACAAATGGCGCAGTCGACAGGATTATCAAGTACGCCATCCATTGAACCAAGGAGATGAACAAACCCCTGAGGGAGACGAGAGAAACGAGAAGACATCTATAAAGCGAACATCTGCACGATCTGTGGCGCGGCATACGTGACGCTGAAGGCTCTGCAGGGACACATGGACTCGCATGCCGACCAGGCCGTTGCCAGCATTCTGCCTGATGACATGGCGACTAGCTAGTCAGATAGCCCGCGTAGCATTTAGTCGAAAACAATAATTCACTCTGTACATATTTGTATTGTATGAATAAATTGCGCGATTTATGGTGTAGACTGTAGACTGAGGAAGCTTCTCGAGTACAAGCCTCCCATTGCCCTTGGGTCACTAATTTACGTGGTCTATTCTCACACGGAGTCCCGCTGGTGGCAGAATGGAGGATCGGGTGAGGATGTTGGAGGAGGAGTTAGCAAAGGCCAACTGGGTGGAGGCCACACTTAAGGCTGTGTGCCAGCGTGGGCCGGGGTATGCTGCTCCCTCCCGACGTGTGGAACGGTTGCGGGACCGTCCGGAGAAGTTGGGCGATCCGGATGTTGAATAATGGGTTGGAGACATGCGGGCTCAATTAGCCACCCATAAAGGCACCCAGGAAGACAGGGCGGCAGTGGTCTTCCAGCACCTGGGAGGCAGGGCCCGCATGGAGGTGAGGGGTCGGCAAGGGGTAAGCGAAGATGCTGAGAAGATCTTCGAAGTCCTGTTGGCGACTTTCGGAGATGCGGACCACCAATCTCTGCCGAGGCTCCAGCAGCGATTCTTTTCGTACCAGCAGAAAGGGAGCCAAGACCTGCTTAGCTGCTCACCGGAGCTGACCCGATTGTGCAATCTGATCACCGCTATGGATGGATCATGGGAGGCCTCCAGAGACATCACTCTGAAGGGGAGGCTAGCAGAGGCAGTCCATGAGGAGGGCTTGCAACGGGAATTAAGGCCTCAACCTCGAGTCCCCAGCCCTGACCTACTTCGAGTTGAGGGACCAGGCAATACAGTGGCTGGGCACCAGCTGTGACAAGGGCCGTCACCGTGTTGCTATGGACCAAAAGGTCACCTTTGAGGCTGTCGACCCAGTGGTGGCTGCTATCAAGCAACAAGGCGACCAGTTAGCTGAAGTATTAAAGCAGCAGCAGCAGCAAATGTCTGTCATGATGGATATGCTGCGGCAACAGGCGAGTGGGGGTCGACCTGTCAACAGGGGCCGACGGCGCCAGTATGGGGCTGACAACAGCCCCATGCTTCGTTGGAGTTGCCAGTCCCCGGGCCATATTCAAAGGAACTGCCCGGATAAGGGGAATGGGCCGGTGTGGCCACCCCAGGGTTCCAGGCCAAATTTGTCGGGAAAACTAAAATTGCCTGTTGCCGTGAGCTGTGCGGCAGGCTGTGAGTCCGTGGAAACGGACAGGGTAGGCTTACTTTTAGAAAAGGCAGTAAGAGAGTGCCCCGAGGCCCTAGTTAAGATAGCTGGGGCGGAGATGAAATGTTTGCTGGACAAGGGAGCTCAGGTTTCTACGGTAACGGAATCATTCTTCCGTGAGCAACTGAGCAACGGCGAGCATCCCAAGGATGTGTACGATTTCATCTCCATTTCTGGTGCCCAGGGCTTGAGATCTGCGGGCATACCTTTCACAGGATGGGATTCCTGGTGGTGTGCGACCCAAACGGGACCCCCATGGAGAATCGGAAGCGGTTAGTTCCGGGGGTAATTGGGAGTAACATCCTGCGAAGAATGCGGACAACTCTCAAGGATAAGTGGGGCGAGACCTATCTTAAGGATTTGACAGACTCCACCCAAGTAGATGGGAGCCACTGGGCTCATGTCCTTGCCTTATATAGAGCAATCCAAACTAAGGCAGAAGCTGACCACGCTGAACCAAGCACCTCCAGGGTAAGGTTGGCTGGTAGAGGGCCACAGCTGATACCAGCCCGGTCAGTGAAGATACTGGAGGGCACGTGCATGGCTGCCATAGAAGAGCACTTCGTAATGGTAGAGCACCAGGAGGAAATCCTACCAGCCCTTCCTACGGGCCTCGCTGTGGGCAGGACTTGTTCCCGGCTAGGCCGTTCAGGACGCGTCCCGATACAGGTAACCAACTGGAGTGGCAGCGACCTCTATCTGAATCCACGGACACCTGTGGGCATCGTGGAACCGGTCACGCTGAACCCCAAGCTAAGGATCTATCCCGTGAGTCTCCATGAGGTGCTGATAGAAGAAGTTGGTGTAAGGCGGGCCAATGACGTAGCCCATAACCCGATCAACCGGATGGACGTAGGCGAGAGACTTTACAAACGATCAGCATGAGGTATTGAACGCCCTAATCAGGCAGCATCAGCATGTGTTTAGCCGAGACGAAGATGACATAGGCTACTGTGACCTAGTCACCCACAGGATCCACACCTTAGATGATAAGCCAGTGAGGGTGGCTCACAGGAGTGTTTCGCCAAACCAATGAAAGGAAGTGCAAGACTTTATCAAGTCGGCATTGGAGAGGGACATTATCCGTGAATCCAACAGTCCTTACGCATCTCCAGTGGTGTTGGTGAGGAAACCATCAGGGAAGGTCCGGGTCTGTGAGGATTACAGGGCGATAAACCTCAAGACAACCCGGAATGCTTACCCCTTACACCGCATCGATGATGCCCTCAGGGCTTTGAGGGGTGGGAAGTACTTCTGCAGCCTAGACCTGGCCCACGGCTTCTACCAGATATCAGTGGCTGAGGAGGACCGGCACAATACCGCTCTCAGACCTGGCACAGGAGGGCTTTATGACTTCTGTCGCATGCCGATGGGGTTGTGCAATGCTCCAACTTTTATGCGGCTGATGGACCGCATATTTGGAGATCAGAATTTCCAAACACTGATTAACTATCTGAACGACCTTTTGGTATTCGGGTCATCGTTCGACCAGATGATCGAACGTCTGGATATAGTGTTAGCACGTCTCGACAAGCATAATCTCAAGGTAAAGCCAGATAAATGTAGTGTGGCCAAGAAACACATCAGGTACTTAGGCCACATGGTGTCCACTGAGGGTATTTCCCCTGACCCAGAAAAGGTTAGATTGATGCAGGAGTGGGAGGTCCCACGGACCGAACGTCAACTTCGGGCGTTCTTTGACCTTTCGGGTTACTACCGCCAGTTCATGAAAGGCTTCTCACAGCTGGCTGCACCACTGCATGCGCTGATAGGAGAACCCAGCAAATCTCACCAGAAAAGGAGAAATCCCTCAAGCAACATCACGGTGGACTGGACTGAAAACTGCCAGGTGGCATTCGAAGAACTGAAGAGGTTGCTAATCTCTGCTCCCATTCTGGGGCACCCTGACTTCTCGCAGCCATTCATTGTAGAGACAGATGCAAGCCTCCAGGGTTTGGGTGCAGTACTATGCCAGGAAGTTGACAGAAAACTAACTGTCATACGCTATGCGAGCCGGGGGGGCTGCGGAAGGCAGCGCGAAACATGGACAATTACAGCAGCAAGAAGCTTGAACTGCTAGCCTTAAAGTGGGCTATTACAGAAAAGTTCAAGGACATGCTCCTGGGATCCCGGTTCACAGTATACACTGATAACAACCCTTTGTGTTACCTGCAAACAACGTCCAAGCTGAACGCCACTGAAATGCGATGGGCAGCAGAGTTGGCTTCCTTTCACTTTACCGTGAGGTGCAAGCCAGGACGCGCTAATATCGTACCAGACATCCTGAGCCGGAAGGGAAATCATGGCAAGGAGCCAGCTAGCTTACGCTTTAAAGAAATCGCAGCAGAACCAGTTGCTGCCAGTCTGGATCGGCATCTCCAAGCTATCAACCTACCAGAGGACCTGAAGGAGGCCGTTATCAACTATGTAGCGCCCAGTGGATGCAGCAGATCAGCACACGGTCCAGACAGACGGTCCCTGCTACTACTGGCACATAGCCTGAAATACCCAGACTAGAGCTAAGCAAGCTGCAACGGGATGATCCAACACTTAGGAGGATCTGGCACTGGTGGGATAAGAAGCAAGCCCCTACAGTGCGAGAACTGAAACAGGAACCCAAGGAGGTCTGAAGGGTGCTGCGCGACTGGGTCCGCTTGAGGTCCGTAGACTATGTACTTCACCGAGTATTGGTGGAATGCGGTCAGAACGTGCAGCAGGTGCTGCATCCGGCTGCCCTGATAGCATCAGTACTACAGGCCGTACATGATCAAGCTAGACACCAAAGCATAGAAAGAACCCTACGTCTCGCGAGGGCCAGATGCTTTTGGCCAAACATGGCTATAGACAGGTCGAGCAGCATGTCAAGAAGTGCCAACGTTGCACTTTGGCAAAAGCTGGGAAGCGACCCCAAACAGCCATGGAAAGCCTGATAGCAAGTCGACCACAGGAAGTAGTGGCGATTGACTTCAGTCTTGGAGCCTGGTCTAGGAGGTAAGGAGGACGTATTGGTGATGACCGATGTGTTCACCAAGTACACGCATGCCATAGCCGAAGGCTAAAAGGCTAGAAGGCTAACACGGTGGCTAAGACACTGGTAGACCATTGGTTTGTCCGGTTTCGAGTGCCTAGGATACTGCACAGTGACCAGGGACGCAATTTTGAGAGCCAAATCGTTCGGGAGCTGTGCACGTTATATGGGGTGTCCAAGAATCGCACAACTCCTTACCATCCTGATGGAAATGGACAGTGCAAACGATTCAACTGGACAATGCATGACTTGTTGAGGACACTCGAGCCTCGAAAAAAAGGCGGTGGCCAGAATACCTGTCAGGCTTGGTATATGCCTACAACTACACACCTCACGCTACGACAGGGTTCTCCCATTATTTCCTCTTCTTTGGACGGGAGCCAAAACTCCCAATCGACCACCTCTTAGGAGAGGCCAAGGATGAAAATGGGAGAGGTGACGTCAGTCAGTAGGTGGCCGACCACTACGAGCGTCTCGAGGCGACCCGCAAACAGGCATTTAGACGAACGGAGGAAAAGGCACTTCGACGACAGTCCTGGACAAATAAGAAGGCCCGGGATACCAGTATCCAAATTGGGGGAAGGGTCTTCCTGAAGAACCAGGGATACAAGGGTAGACACAAAATCCAGGACGTCTGGAACCCGGAGCCACGCCAAGTGGTTGGGCCGCCCGACTCTGAAGGCCCTGTCTACAACGTCAGGTCGCTGGAGAATCCAGGCGTGACCAAGGCGCTGCATTGCAACCAGCTGTTAGACTCCCGGGAACTGGTCTCGGACTTGCATGGCAAGGGTCCGGGCTCCAGTGGAAGCCTACAGGTGCGGACAGTCAATTACAGATCCGACACATTTGACAATGAGGACTCATGAAGGCCACTTCGGGGTTTGCCACCCACGGGAAGTCGACACCACCGATGGCAACCTGACCGGTGAAGACGCCATGGAGTCGGCGGAATCAGAAACCGAGGATATCCCTCAGGAAGGCCACCCATCCAACAGTGAGGCAGACAGCAGCGAGGAGGGGAGTTCGGAGTCCAACTCCAAGGATAATGGTTCACGCAAGACAGAACGCGCAAATGCGGGGAACCATTCTAACCTCCACCACCTCCCCAAATCTGTCCTCAAGCACGAGACTCGCAGGTCTAAAGTGAAAAGGTCACAAGGTCGTCCTTGTCCCCAGGTATAGGCTAATATCAGCGAGACCCAGCTGTTATTGGTCCAGATGTTAGCCGGTGCCAATAGGTGAAATCCTTCAGGGCATGACAAATATTGCAGCGGCCCTTGCTCAGTCATTGAGCGGTTCGATCCAATAAGTGTAATGATTGTGAGTGCAATCCTGGGAAAAAATGGGGAAGATGTGACATGCCGAATTGTCACAGGGTTGTTGTGATTGTTTGGTGCTGTCCTCGAGTGGCGAAAGGAGAGAAAAGCTAGACGGCAGCACTACAGAAAACAGATGGCAGCACGAGGCCACTATGCTGGATCAGATAGAGAGCAGAAGGAAGCATTCTGTAATTTCTATCGGTCAACATCTACGAGGTTATCGTGTGACCCAGGGCAGTTTGTTGCCCGCGAAGTTGGCGTGGTCATTTCTAAGGTGGCATGATCTAGCCCGATCATGTACTTGGCTCCCTAGGTTTTTGTTTGTTTGTTCACAAATAAATCGTCTACCCCGCTCTTGATTGTTGGAGTCTTTTTTCGGACCTCATATAAAGTATGTAACTAGACGTCTGGGGGATAACTCTGAAAGACTGTTCTACCCCATACGCTGACTGGGGGATACGCGGTACCGCTGCTATCTGCGATGCCGGTACTATTTATTTCTCTGTTTAGGGCATACAGAGGCTTGATTTTTTACCTCAAAAATGCTAAAGGTTTAGAGCTTCCGGGGGCTTTGCCCCCTGCACCCCCACCCACCAAGTGCCGTAAGACCGGCCCCTGTACCCCACCCATTGGTTCTCGTGCTACACGCTCGAATTGGCGTTACGCGAATACAACATATTGACCCCCAACAGTTTTCCTTGCCCTCAGCTTACCCCACTTACTTTTACAATCCTGGTGCCGCCACTGGGCACCAGACGTTATAAACCTATCATATAATAACAATAATTGTGGTTTCAACCATATATACGCAAAAGCCATAATAACGTCTGTATAAAAATGTGGACAAAAAGCGTATGTGATATACGAACCATCTCCGTTACAGTATGCGAGGTTAGCTGTTAGCGCATCATAGAACGACAGTCCGCTTTGATCTCCTATCCTATTCTTATATTCCGGAATCACTGTCTCAATTGTTAGTAAATCCAGGTCTGAACCGTTTACAAATGCCTGTGGAAAGGGGAAGATTTATTGGTCACAATATTGCGTAGTGACTATTATTCATCACTATGCTACGAAGAACGAGAGCAACCGTAGTGAACCAAAATTGAAAGCGATAAATGGACGGTTATAACCAGAACAGAAATGTAAGAGGCCTATAAATCAATAATAAAAAAGAGAACTGTGAGAAAACAAAACAAAAGTAGTTAGTGCATAACGTACCCGTTTTCCGTAGTGCATATTAGAACCGAGGTCGTACGGTACATCGTCGATGAATGCCAATTTTGATTCGTTCTTTTTGAGAAAGTTCGGTTCTCTTCCGGCTATGATGTTTTCATAATGAACCGTAATGTGTTCATCTCGATCAGATCGGCTCTGCTCGTGATGGAAACCGATGGCGTGTGCAAGTTCGTGGATCGCCACGCCGTGCTGTAATGACCATAAGTAAGGTTTTATGTAGGGGGCCTAATGTAAATTGGCAGTGTGAATTCGATTGTAAATTTCATTTGAATATCTAGTTTTATTTGCTATAATATATATTCGAAACAAAATGAAAATCACACACGCCCAAGATACTGAATTTGCAGACTGCGCAATTTGGGAAATTTAATAGTTCAAGATGTTTACACAGCATAGTGGGGTTCGCATGTATATGCCAGAAACAGCCGCGAAAACAAATGCAAGAACATGTTGATTCTTAGGTAAAATAGTATTGTCACCACAACGAGCAGTTATATTTTTTCTTTATATGTGCTGTGCTTTTGGATGTTGAAGTAATTACGTCACCGTAAATTGTAAAAGTAAAAAAAATTATGTCCACTTTTTCACAAAATGTAATGTAAGTGATTCTGTAAAATTGTTATGGTTAACTTGCTGTATTATACTTCCTATTTTTCTATTCCGTTCGATGTGAACAAACACTCGTTACTCATACATAGCCCATAGACCGAATAATTCTGTCCCATATAACCTTTTTCATATTTTGGTGAAGGTAATTGGACCCTCCTCCAATAACCCTCACCAAAATATGAAAAAGGTTATATGGGACAGAATTATTCGGTCTAACATAGCCCATAGCAAGCATTTAATGTCGTGATCAAAATATCAAATCGCCCAGGTTTTTTGTATTTTTAACTAGTTGAGAAACAATCTTATCAGGTAACAAATTGAGGATACATGCATTTAGTCCCGTTAGTACCTACTTTTAATGTAAAACTATTGCACCACAAACTTTACAAATATACACCATAGAAGATTCATCCGCGAATGTATCTGTGTCGGAATTTTAGGAATGATTAGCCTACTTGTAAATTCGTAGGTATGTCCCATATGCGTACAGCTATAATACAACTTGATATGCCCAAATAAAGTTTGCATTCCGTGATTAACGTGTCGTTTACAAAACACGCCAATTCATGGACTACATTTACAATTGTGCAACTCTATTATTTACAAATCTATAAGAATATATAGGTCTGATAGTTTGCAAGCCTCGGCATACCCAGCCACATCCCATGCCGAGAGAGAGGAGCTGTCCGCCCTGCTGCATTCCCAGGAAGGACCAACACCTATATACATTATCAAATAACCAAGCACAGCATAAATGACAGCATCAAACAAGCTCAACCAGCCATACAACGAATTACTTACAATACTGACTCAGAATATCGATGGAATTTATGGCGTTGAATCGATGCATATATATTATTCGTTGTACATATTGATGCCCCATAGGACAGTTAAAATTATGCAACTGTACATGTGGAATTCGAGTAACTGTCCACTTCATTCATATTATTACATATATACGGCTTCTCCATACAATGCACGTGAAACAAGTACTTATAGTATTTGCGCCTCTATTTCCGCGTTCAATCCTTGTCAAATGGTCGCGTTCATCATGCTCTCAGTAATGAATAACAGTATCTTACCCATTTCCGTAAATTATTTGCAAGTAGTTCCCAACCGGTGTCGATGTTTGTTGGAAGCGAAGACATGTCAGCGATTCCCACTCGGTAATTGCACTCCGAATGGCAGCCACGTGGGATTCAGCTGTCCACAACGTAAATAAAATCGCGACGTCTATAACTACCATCCCAATATGTTTGCTCAATCATTTGTCATCAATTGAGCTTATATCGCCCTTGTCACCTTGTCTCATCTCATCTAATCTTATTTTATATTATATGTCAGCTCATCTCAGCTCAGCTTATCGCACCTTCTCGCTCCGTCTCGGTTTCCCTAGTCACACCTCATCTTTCCCATTAAACATAATGTATAAAATAACACTAGCTCACGCATGGCGGCATCAATGATGTACTGGATGGGAGAAGTCCAATAATTATTCGTGTTCGCAGTCATTTTCCGCTTTCTCCTATGAGGTTTTCTAATCTCGTCACGCAGCTCTCTGAGGTCGTTCATGGTTGGCACTATGTCTCCCTCTATCAAGCCATCCCATTCTTCCATGGGCATATCCTCCTAATAATTATATAGTATTACAGTAGGCCTACACGTACCTCTTACCAGCGATTCTCCTCGCGCGTGATAAACATAATGCACTAAAACTAATCGTGAGGTACGTACGGTCGTTAACATTACCCCCGTAATCTTTAATATTAGTATATTGGTAGCATATTTAGTATATTAAATCAGTATGCGTTTCCGCTGGTACCAGAGTCCTTAAAATAGTACGCTATATTGCGTTGTATAATAATAGCTCGGCTATATGTGGCTTTAGGCATCAAGTACCGGCAGTCCAGCGTTCCTTCGAAAGTCGACCATTATATCGTAGTACATGACTGTTTCCTGATGATATTCCTCGGCACTTCGACCCCGTTGCCTGTCCTGTGTAAAAAACCGAGACACGTGTTTTATCAAAACCTGCACCTATATCTTACTGTCTTGAGTAACAACTCTACCAACTACAATACCTATATCGTTTTGGCACAAAGAATTTCACAGTCTGAACAGTGAAGATTAGTAAAGCTAGCAGCTTATGAACAAATTTAAAGACAGTAAATTATGATATTCTGTAGATAAATGATCTTAGATAGCATGTTTTCTATAACAAAGCGTGTATAATGTAGACACGATGATGTTGAATTTGTTCAAATAAAGATATACTTATTGGCAGATAAAATATTAATGTTACAGCACAGTAAGAATAGTATTGGGAAAGGGCCAAACGTCAAGAAGCGCGTGCGGACGTTTGAAGCAGGTACCGGAGGGAGGTGGACGATGTGTGGGTGTGGTGTGTGTGTGTGTGTGTGTGTGTGTGTGTGTGTGTGTGTGTGTGTGTGTGTGTGTGTGTGTTGTATGTGTGTGTGTATGTGTGTGTTGTGTGTGTGTGTGTGTGTGTGTGTGTGTGTGTGTGTGTGTGTGTCTGTCTGACTGTCTCTGTGTGTGGGGGGGGGATTAAAGCCCCCTCATAATCTCAGCGCCCGACAATAAATCTCATTGAACATCATTATTTCTTTCAGCTGTCATTTCTTATACAATATTTACCGCTATTGATTAGATTTACGTCCTAAAATTTGACGTCCTTTATTTTAAAAATTACTACCTTTAAATTGACGCTGTTCCATTGCTATATATTTCTAAATGTATTTTGCCTTGCCTTGTCATTCATTGGGTTTCCATTCCGAGCTTTTTGGCGTCTGTTTTCTAACGGACTCTCTAAGTTATCCGATTGTAGCTTCTCTAGTCTTATAATGCGTCCGCGCCCAGGGTTACTTTTCCGGTTATCTGAAAGTATATTACCACATCGTCATTACCACAGTTGCCACAACATACAACCAGATAATAATCTAGATTGTTCATGGCATGTTACTGGCGTAACCACCAGAAATGGGCACAGCGGAGCAAGTACATTTAAAAACACGTATTAAATAATAATGATAAATGATCTCTTCAGTCTATTTTCTCATTCAACCTAAATGCGATTTATTAGCTACTCATCAATGGTATGTTAGTTGCAAATTCATCAGAAGTACTCTCAGTCAGACGATGAACTCTGAATATGTCCCTCACCGTAGTGCTATTAATTATACAACGCTAGTAAATAATACGCACCTCTGTTCATTGCCTCATTAGCGTGTGCGCATTGAATCAAGGTACACGCTACGAGTACAACTGCTCCCGGCCGTACCATTTCTATACCTGCTCGATCGTGTTATCTGTTTTAATTTAATACGTATTAAAATGTATATGTAGACAATTTCAAGAAATTACTTCAGTTTTGTATTTAAAAACGTAACAATTACGCTTCTAGGAACTAATCACACAGGCCTTGTAAATATCCTAAATTACCGGTATCGATTAGTGACGCTTAAGATAGCAACATTAAAAGAATAAAAAGCGAATGATAAGAATAAACTCAAACACACTGTATGTGCACGCACGCGTGTACGTGCGCGCATGTGTGTATATACGCACGCATGTATGTGCGTATACATGCACGCGTGTGGTCATGTCCATCTGTGTACGGCAGATACGTACACTCACGTACACGGTGGGAAGGTACACGCGTGCGCGCACGTACACGCGCACGTGCACATGAGGAAGAAGTCGGCAGTACGAGCATGGACAAATCCAATGGGCCACCCCTCCGGTAATCCACTGCCCTCGTGGCATCCTGACTCTGTGACTGTGCACGATTCTTTGCGCCTGTACGTGCGGTACCTCGCGAATTTATACATGCAATAATCCCTATATCCATTGCCCCACGCGGGCGCTCGCTCGCCAACTCGCAGTCTTCCGTGTAAACGCGCTGCACAGTTCATACAACGGTTGATAGAACGTTGGGAAGTCTGGTCAAATTCGCCAATTCGCCAACACAAAGTTGGCTGTGTAAACCCAGCTTAAGTGTGGCAGGTAGCTGCTGTGTGGGTTGTCCATTGACACTGTCGCTCTCAAGGGCGTAGCCAGGAATTTGGATTGGGGTGGTCCTCGAGCGAGTAACAAGGGGGTCCTTTTTGAGTTAAATGTAAAAAATAGTGCTTTAAAATCAAGAAAATGAAGAGAAAAAAATTTGGATTTTGATTTTGATTGGGGGGTTCTTAATGCCCCCAGGACCCCCCCCTGGCTACGCGCTTGTGATCTCTCCCACTCGATCTGAGTATCGCTAGTATTCTGTTTCCTTCTTTTTACCGCCACACCATGTCCAAAAATGGTCTTATTTTACCTCAACAATACTACACAACACTGACTGCGGCGTGAACAACTTCCAATGTGCTATTCTCATCGATGTCACATCACACCGAGTGAGAAAGGTGCAGATGCACGTAGCTACGCTACATTCTTTCTTGTACCCACTTTCTCTATCACGACATTCAATTATTCATCTGAATAGATTTACTTCTATTTACATACATATCAGTGAAGGATTGTATGAAAGTAAGGGGCGAGCGATGTGCGTTAGGAGGGGAGAGTAAGCGGTTATCTTTATCCCATTCTAACACGAGTCCTGTTAACAAACCGTGTAACATGAAAGTCTGGTGCAAGATCATCACAAAAACCATACAAACTATATCATCAGTAACGTCATAGGTATATACGACATCATCAGTAAACTAAACATAAACCAAGAACATATCTCGAAATACAATATAAAATACGAGACATATATGTAACTACAACTATTATAGCCTTAATCTAAAAAAAAGTCAGTGATAAACGCACTCACCGGGCAATGTCAGGGGAGTAGGCAACAGTGCTGACCTGATGTGTGTGACGTGATATTATGTAGCCGTTAAATATTATTATATCGGAAGGAACAGCTGTACGCGCTCTGGTTAGTGATGACCTGGCACGACGCAGTCGTATACATTTTTAAGCATAATGAAAATAATAGTTGTGTATGTAGTAAGGTTAGTGACGGCCATGGATGAAAGCATTTATATATAAATACTAGGTTATTGTAATGAAGGATGGAACAGCTGCGTTTCCTGAGTGGATGTAGTTAAATATCATAGGTGCGTGTATGCCATGGAGCGCCTTATATAAGCGTTACCTAAAAAGTTTCATCCGTGGTTCAGGAAGGCATAATCCTCCTGGCTTCATCCACCCAATGACCACCAGGGAACACATGGAATTACCAAATAAAAACATGCTATGCTACTGCACACGTACATATCAGAGGACACAGGCAGCGCCGGATTAACAGTTGCCTGGGCCGAGAGCATATCATATGTTTGGGCCGCCCATCCCACCCTTCCCATAAGCAAGAATATATACTTTCAACATTTTATTATTTTAATATGACTTTTTTAATACTAAGCACAATTTGTTTACAGAAGCATTTTTACAGAGATACTTTTCGAGATTTAAGTGTAGCAAAGCACGAGATGAGTTCATCCATATCTAACAAGTCCATCATACCATGTACAATGCTCAGGAGTGACAGATTCGACATTCGATGTTGTCCCATGCTGGCGCGCAGGTAGTTTTTTACTCTCCTGAGAACACTGAATGATCTCTCACCACTGCAGTTAGTCATCATCAGAGATAAGAATATTGAGAGCATGGTGCCAACGTTTGGAAGAGAATTTTGAAGTGCTGGGTTGCCCATCATCACGCGATGCATCCAAATCTCTGGAGCGTCATTTTGCTTGGAGGACAGGTAGTCACCTTCAGATGCAAAATCTGACTTCAGAATGGAGGAAAAGAAGAGGAGTTCACTGGAGAGCTCAGGTTCAAGGTCACTTGGATAACTATCCACCAATACCTTTGCATACTTGTCCATTTCTTCCGCAGAAATGCTAGTTAGCCTTCGAAGGAACCCAAATTTTCCACTGATGGTTGAATAGGCTGCACGGCGCTTTGTCAGGGCCAACTGTAGTTTGTCTATGACAGGCAGGAAACTGTCAACACGAAAACGATCCGATGGCGTTTCCACTTTACTATTTTCAGTTGTTCCAGGAGCATCATGATAAAGAACATAGGTATCCATATGAGTATTTCGTTTCCGTTTTTGTCCCGTTCCCTCGGGATACTCATTGCTTCCAGTTAGCTCTTGACCCTTCTGTTCGAAGAAGGTGAATCTTGCACGTTGAGAGCCAGTGAATTCTATTAGACTATCAAAGAGGCAAATGGCAGAGTTAAGGTCGATCTTTGGATCTTGGAGCATAACGTTTATGGTGTTGAAACGCTGGAGAACTTCATCCCAGAGTGAAGCCATGATCCCAGTTTCCAGATTCTCCATGCTGGTTACTAGACCGGTTGCTTCGAAACGACACTCTGGCTTCTGCTTTGTGTCATCTATTAGTTCTTCCAGTGCTTTCTTGATCGCTGAATACCCACACCGTATTGCCTTGGTAGCATCTGCATGTGCATACCATCTCGTGCACATAAGCCGTTTGACTACTGAGTATTGGACAAAGCATTAGTGAGCACTTTCCAACGGTGGGTTGACTGTGAGAAGAAGACATACAGCTTTTGCACAAAGTCGAAGAAGCGAATAGCAACAGGGAAACAGTCCACAGCTGATTTCCCAGCTAGATTTTAATGAATGTCCTGCACAAGGTATGTACACGGCTAATTTGTTCTTGCCATTGATGAATGCCTGCATACCATTGTATATGCCACTCATGTTTGAGGCATTGTCATATGATTGACCACGACAATAAGCAAGGTCGATACCTAACTTGTCCAATAGAGATATCAGTACTGTTCCCAAGCTCTCACCAGTATGGCTTTCAATTGGGATGAACTGAAGAAATCGTTCCACAGGCCCAGCAGGAGTGACATAGCGCAGTATAACCGTTAATTGATCGCAATGTGTAATGTCAGGTGTTGAATCAACGGTTACTGAATAGTATTTGGCAGCCTTTACTTCCAAAACAATGCTATCGAGAACTTTTTGCGCAAGAAGTGCAATCAATTCGTCACATATTGTAGATGACAGGTAGGAAACATGACCACGTCCAGTATTCCCATACTGTGTCAGATGCTGTGCCAAGAATGGATCGAACTGGGAAATGGCTTCCAGAACACCCAATAAGTTGCCATTATGTGTTGAACCGATCGTCTCATCCCTGCCACGAAATGCCAAACCCCTTGCTGCAAGCAACTTGATGACAACAACAAGTCGCTTCAATACATCTCGCCAATATCTAGATGTACATACCTGTTGCTTCCCCAGTTCATGGTCGATCCGGCCTTTGGAATTGGAGCGCATCACCATTGATCGGACATCATCTAGATGCTGATCACTGATTTCGTGCCGGGAGATTGAACGCTCAGCATGCTTCCAATCAGAAAATCCAGTGCAGAATTAACCACCATTCTCTTTAGAAAGCAGGACTCATGTGAAGCAGAAGAGAGTACCCTTCGATGGCGAGTAGCATAGCCAGTCACGAATAACTTGGTTTCTTGTTGGGTTATGAACCCGTGTGAACATTGATCGTGTACAACATCGTTTCACTTTTCCATCAGTCCTCACCGATGCATAAAAAGGGTCCTGAAGATGTTGGCAACTTGAGGAACCTTTTGTAATCCAGAAACATCTTGAATCTTCTTTGATGTCTTCACGGATCCATAGTCCAAGATCATCTCCTTGTGTTCCTGGAAGCGTGAGACCAGCTTGCTCTTGCTCGTCCTCTGAGTCCTGATCTTCGACATCAATGTCATCAGCAGATGGACGATCCAGTTCTTGAACTTTGGGTTCTACGTTGTCGGTTACAAGCAGGCGCGGATTTAGATGGGGGCACATCCGGCCCGTGCCCCCTTTTTGAAACAAAACAAAATAAAAAAATTACATTATTAAAAAAATTACAAAATTACAAAATTACAAAATTAATTTTTCTCAATTTCAATGTTGTAAATAAGGTTACAAGATGAGGTTCCAGTCAGAAATTGACATCAGCAGTGACATCATGACCCATTTTCATGTTTAACATAACTATTCAAATTTGTCAGTCATTCTTCTGAATTTCCTGCCAAAGAAAACATCTCAGAGTCATTACAAGAATTTGATTTTTACATTGTTAGAGATATATTTCTGGCCTGCAACTGTTATATGTCATACATGTATGTAACCGGATGTTTCATTAGGAAAGAAAGTACTAATTT
>NW_014578164.1:89032-100692 GCF_000485595.1 Priapulus caudatus
ATATTCGAGTTATCACAAGATTTGTATTTTGAAATTACCATGTTTTTCTCTAGTCTGCAATAGTTATTTGATATGTGAATGTACTTCTGTAATACCACATGATCATGTCAGAAATATATGTTTAAAACATTTCAGTGTAATGTAATTTCTCGGTACATATGACGGTCTTGCCTCACGCCCCCCCCCCCGCCCCATACCGAAAGGCTGGTCACGCCACTGATCAAATTTAACACATAAATGGTTGCTGCAATATGAGTTAAAATACCCTCTACAGTATGCACCAGATTGCACCATTTTTAGCTAAAAAGTGCAAAAGCTCCCTCCCACACCCTCCCCCCAGGGGCGTGTACAGGGGGGGTCCAGGGGGGGTCTGGACCCCCCTGCTTGCACAGAAAACGCATCTGAGGGGGTCTAATTTCAAAAAAATTCTGGGCGAGGGCCCCCCAGACCCCCCCTTCACGTGCTCGCAAGTATGGGTTACGATTAGACCCCCCATCCCCCTGGTCCAAATCCTGTACACGCCCCTGCTCCCCTCACTCGCTTCGCTCCCTCGGGCTTGGTCGCTCCGCTCTCTCGCCGTATCATCCCCCACATTTCACTACATATTGCTCATTTGGTGCCCCCTCTTTTTGAAATTCTTGGATCCGCCCCTGGCTGCAAGTTCAGTATTCTCAGTTACAACACCGGTAGAAACAGCACCATCATCACCTTGTGAAGAAGTAGGACTTTTTGGTTTTATGAAAAACCTGTCTATCTTTGGTGTTTTGGATAGTTCTGCATCTAGACGAATCTGTGTCTCTTGTTTTTCTCGCACCTTCTGTGCACCCCCTTTAGCCTTTTGTCCATTTTATGCAACAAACAAGAAAAAAATCTATAATCGACAAACTTATTTTATTCACTAGCCTCGAGAATTAATAAAATTTGAGAGTTTAGCGTCTTCTGGTGATGATTATGGTGAATAGATAAGCAGATAATCGTAGATAAAGTTGACAATATTTATTCTGCGTTGCATTACATTATGGCCGTGGTGGTACTACTGCTACTGACACCTAGGCCAGTGGTAGAAAACATAAACATCAGATACATTACTGAACGTGACAGAGAGTATGTATTTAAAGTGAATATTATTCCTAGCTGCTGCAGTGTACACCACAAAACACGAAGAAAATGAAAACAAGTAGAAAGCAAAAACAAATCTAGTCATGAAAGTGTTAGGGCAGGCCCAAGATATACTTTGGGAAAAATTATAAACAGTATAATTTATTTATTTTAGTCAACATTTTAGGGCCGGTCGACTTGTAGGGCCGGGGGCAAATGCCCCCGTTGCCCTATTGATAATCCGCTACTGGACACAGGAATAGAATACACAGGATCACAGATGCGGAAGTGTCTGATGATGGCCAGGTGCAGTGTGAAGGTTCCAGCTGGTAAGGGGTAATAATAAGAAAATTGCCCTACTTCTGCCACACCCTGTAACCCGAACGATATACCGTGTGGGTCATTGCATCACTCTGAATACGTGTCAATAGGATTGCAAATGAAATGATATGATACAGAAGAGACCGGATACTAGAGGCGTCCCGCAAGGGAGGCGTTGATCCTGACCGCTGACCGCGGAAATATTGCGCGCAGTTCCGCGGCAAGGCGCACGCGACCGCGGGCACGTCCTACCAAAGTGGAAAGGCCCCCGCACATGGTGCGCATTCGGCGCGCGCCAACGGCGCTAAGCTAAACGCGCGCGCCATTTGCGCACGTAAACCAGCCCGCACACGGTGCGCGCCAACGGCGCTCAGCCAGAAAAATCAAACACGATAGATATTTTGCGAGTTTGCAATAAGCCAGTTCGTAGTTACGCATTGAGCATGCGCGAGAGTAAACTTAAGTAACTAAAGTATAACTAGCTGGGCTACCCGGCGATGCCCGGGATAAAGGAGAAAAGAGCTAGAATTGAGTGCTTGGCACGCAGGCTGTCTTGTGAGAGCAGCTTCCTGAGGATCTGTGGTGGCATTTGGAGGGCCTCCAGCTTTACTTTGCCTCCTGTGCAGCACATGCCTGGAGCTTCCCCTGGCCACTTCTTGGCAGAGCAGTGTCTGCAGATGTTGTCCATCCTGCCAATGGAGACCTTCGAGTTGGAGGTGTAGTCTTTGTTGAGGTCGTAGGAGAACGTTGCGTTGAGCCATGAAATGTTGTCGTCAGTATGTTGCCTGGCCCTCCTTGCCTCTGCACGTGACCTCTGGTGGGTTGCGGCATCACTTCTTTGACGGATTTCTCGCCGTTGTGCACTCTCCTGTGCACGTGACCTCTGGTGGGTTGCGGCATCACTTGTTTGGCGGGGTTTGCGCTGTTCGGCATTCTCTGCAGAGCGTGCTGTTTGATGGGCGAGTTTCTTTGCCCTTGCAGTTGAACTGCCGAAAGACGATCACTTGCGTTTCGGCATTTTATGCGATTGCCTGATTTTGAGCCTGACTATAGTTGAGCGCTAGGATTGCTGTTTACTTTTCTGCTGCGCTAGGATTCGTCTTGACTTTTCTGCTGCGCTAGTATTTTTTTGTGGGAAATCTGTTGTTTGTTTTTTGCCCTTATTTTGGCCTTTTTGTGCAAATTGTTTTTGGCCTAAAATGGCAAACTGCATGCAGCGCCCCCTTCCCACACTCAGGATATAGTACACGTAGAATTGAGCCAGAGCGAGAGCGCCATCTGTCGTGGAGTTTGCTAAAATGGTCGTCGCGTCATGCTGATTGAGAATATACCTCACGGGTTACCTCTTACTGGTCTCGAGAAGACAGACAGACAGATAGATCCGGCGATTTATTGTAGGAGATGAATACGAAACACTCGAAAATACGAAAATAAGCAGCAAGTTCAGCATTTATAACTATACGGTAGTCGTCTACGACGCTTTCGTGTCTCCTTCGAAGCTAATCAAAGCTAATTCGTTTATTGTCGCTGTAATTCGACAATAGAGCTACAAAAATACAGCTACAATAGAGCTACAAAATGCGAACAACACCGCGAAAATGCGCACTCGATGCAGTAGGCAACTCCACCAGACAGAAGTTGTCCGCCTCGCTCTGGCCAATTCTACCACTGCCACAAGCTGATTCCGTAAGATTTCTTACGCTTTTACTATAAG
This sequence comes from Priapulus caudatus, assembly GCF_000485595.1. NCBI lineage: Eukaryota > Metazoa > Priapulida > Priapulimorpha > Priapulimorphida > Priapulidae > Priapulus > Priapulus caudatus. The sequence goes on from NW_014578164.1 coordinate 92,166, forward strand.
TTTTACAGCGACCCCGTTACTCCTGTCCTATGTAATACGGTGTGTACTTATAAAAGCTGCAAAGAATTATTAAATCCAACCATTATTTTATTGAGAAATTTGATAAAATAGTGATTACAGAAATAAGTGCGCCCATTTACTACTTTCAGATCATTACGCTGTTTACTAAACTAAGTCTCACGTATTTATCATGAATTTTTGGAGATATGCAATATACCTATTCTCGAACATTGTCTTTGATACATTTGTGCGTATTCAGCTTAAAACATCTAAATTTGTCCACCAACAAACATGCAAATCATAGAAATTTCTAATGTTTTGTTCGACGCGACTTCGGCCGTTGGATTTGCCCATTTGCTGGATTTCCCGGAGCTCCGCCACTTTAAAAATAGTGCTAGCATTGTGGCAGTGGTATTATCCTGAGTGTGGGAAGGTTTGTCTATATTCAGGCGGTACAGGAGATAATTTGCCATATTTTGTCACGTGCAGTGGTTTGTGTTATTAACCAATAGATGTATCGCGGTAGAGAAGGAGGAGAAGACTGGTGGAGAAGGAGGAGGGGGAGAGGGAGAGGTGTGGAGGAGGGAAGAAGCTGGTGGAGAAGGAGAGGGAGAAGCTGGAGAGGAGGTGGTGGAGAAGGAGGAGGTGGTGGAGAAGGTGGCAGGGAGGTGCCCTTCTCCCTGGCACCACCTTTCTCCCTTCTCCACCACTTCACCACCACCTTCTCCCCACTTCCTCCCTTCTCACAAGCCTTCTCCTTCTTCCCTTCCTTCAATTCTCCACAGCTTCTCCCCCTCTCCTTCTCCACCAGCTTCTCCCTCCTCCTTCTCCACCACCTTTTCCTTCTCCCCTTCCTCCTTCTCCACAGCTTCTCCCTCCTTCACTCACTAGCTTCTGCCCTCCTCCACCACCTTCTCCCTTCTCCCCTCCTCCTTCTCCACCAGCTTCTCCCCTCCTCTTTCTCCACCACCTTCTCCCTTCTCCCCTTCCTCCTTCTCCACCAGCTTCTCCCTCCTCCTTCTCCACCACCTTCTCCCTTCTCCCCTTCCTCCTCTTTCACCATCTTCTTCCCAGCTGAAGTGACGTCACGAACACGCGATTTACATCTGATTGGTTATAACACAAACCACGTGATAAAATATGCAAATTATCTCCTTACCGGCCTGAATATAGACAAACCCGTGTGGGAAGGGCACTGCATGCAGTTTGTGCAGTAGGAGCACCTGGCAGTTAGATGCGATATGATATGATTTAACTAGGCACTTAGATATGACTACTAGGCACTTAAAAAAAAAAAACCTAACCCTAACCCTACCTAACCTAAAACCTAAACCTAACATAAACCCTAACCCTAACCCTAAAAAAAAAAAAAAATTAAATTAAATTAAAGTGCCTAGTAGTCATATTATATCGCATCTAACTGCGCGGTTGCGCAGTAGAGGGTATATAGCGCCACCGCGCGGACATTTTATTAAAATAATATAATAAATTTTAATTTGTAATTTGACATTTTTTTATTTTGTGTATTGTTTTTATTTTTTGGGGCCTTAAATAGTCGTCGCGACATGCTGATTAAAAATATATGGTGTTGGGGGTGACCTCTTACGGGGGGGGGGGAGGGAAATAGAGCTCCAGACAAACCGAAAAACAGACTCGCCATTTATGTAAGAGATTATGAGTATAATTATCCTTTTAGGTATAGGAATACATGTTTATAAAGGACCAGTGAAATGATTTCAGTACTAATTAAGCCAAGAACACAGAGATGCATGTGTGAACAACTTTCGAGTTTACCAAGTAGCTATTTGTACATATGAGAATTAAAACATTCCAAAACTACTTTTAAGTCCATCATTTATTGAAAGGTTTCCTTAATATTTTTTATCCGCACCAAAGTTTCTGTAATTGTCATCATAAACATCTGACGTCTCCATCACCATTTTCTCATTGCATCGTTCATACACATGCAGTTACATCTCATTCTCAATTATTTACTTAATAAAGCAACTAACAATCAATAATAATTAACATTCATTAATAAACATAACAATGTTTCAATGCATACTATTTCAGTTATTAGTATTTTGAATACAAAATATGTCCATACTATATGCCAGCTGAAATACCATTTACACATGAAACAGGAGTCACACATATATATTTTTTATTATAAATATTAAAATTAATGGAACTCAAATTGAAGGTTTTCATAGCTATTAATAATAAGAAATATAAGAAATTATGATACATGTTTATTCCCTGCTGTCTCTAAAATAAATGAAAACGCATTTATTTCATTGCTATTTTTTAAACTTGCTACATTATAAATTATTACACTTTCTGTTGGTAAGACTTATATGTTTAGAAGGAGCCAGAATGTCGTAAGAATGTGTGACAACTTCATTAAATTTTAATATTATCTTTGTTTTTTTTCCACTATTGATTCCCAGGCATCGAACGACTATGTGACTAATAACTCTACGAAATAATTATGTAGGACAATCTTGTTGAATACTGAAGCTGGAAGTGCTTTGTAGGCCATCGATCTTGCCTCCTATTTCCTTATGGTCCATATATTACCTAGCTCCAGTACTACAGCCCTTGCGTCAACAAGGGCTACAGTACTCGAGCTATATTTTGCCATACTTGTGAGGTAGGCTATATTATATACTCTTGTGAGCTGATATGACTTATATGAGCACACATATAAGCGATATGAACACTTCCGAGTGATCTAAGAGCACATTAATCACACACGATGTTGTTAGTGCAATACTCGTATATTTAAGATACTCCACACTTTAAATCTTCAAAAGGTTGAACATTGGACGCATGTTCCACCCCGACTATAACCACAATACTCGGCGTATTAACTATTGTTCAAGAAGAATTAACTGTAATGCACATCGCTATTCGAATACACATCTGAATTCAGTATTATAGAGTATATGATAAGGTAAAGGCACTATATAACAATTATCGGTACTTATTACGTCGGGCGGTATAGGAGGAAATGTGAAACTTCTGTAGTGTACGGACTACGGAGTGAGCATAACAGTACTAAATGATCTTTGGAGATTTTTTATATTGTCAGAATTCATAAGGGTTGTATGGTCAGAAATAAGAGAATAGAATGCCGAGTAAACAAATTTATATCGTTTAATACTTGTGAAGATGTATGCTAGTGAAGTGTAGGCGGCAATGAAAATAGATGTTATAGCTATTCTATGGTACTGGAAAGTGGAAACTAGCTTAATTAGGAAGTCCATGTTGGGCTAGCTGTAGTATGGATCCGGTACAAGCACTTTGGATATCATTTATGATCTCGGTTTCAATGATACTCGGATGATTCTTGGATTCAATGATTTTCGGATTATTCTCGAAATTATTATGATTCGAGATTGATGTAATAAAATTGAGCATACGTATGCGGGCAGAAATGTCCACTTACAGCTTACTTTTACAATTATGAGTAATGCGTACCGGCGGTTATTATATGGTACCCACCATCTGATGAAGTTAAATACGGTTTGGCATACTCGGATACCCTCCGACATCGAAGCTCAAATCGTGTGTGGGGGCGTGCGTGCCTGCGCACGTGTATGGCAGGCGAGGTGGGACACAAATGGTATTTAGTGACTGTTACTAAATCATTTAGTGTCTTACACTAAATCATTTAGTGTCTATCATTAAATCATTTAGTGTTTGTCAATAATTCCATGCCTATGATTGGCTGAGAGAAAATAAGTTGTATCTGATTGGTTGATTTAATGACTGTCATTAAATGGCAGGCGAGGGGGGCACAAATGGTATTTAGTGACTGTCACTAAATCATTTAGTGTCTTACATTCAATCATTTAGTGTCTATCATTAAATCATTTAGTGTTTGTCAATAATTCCATGCCTATATGATTGGCTGAGAAAAAAACAAGTTGTATCTGATTGGTTGATTTAATGACTATCACTAAATGGCAGGCGAAGTGGGACACAAATAGTATTCAGTGACAGTCACATATGCGAATTAATGCCTATCATATATTCCATTTAGTGACAGTCATTAAATCAACCAATCAGATACAACTTGTTTTTTCTCAGCCAATCATAGGCATGGAATTATTGACAAACACTAAATGATTTAATGATAGACACTATAAATGATTTAGTGTAAGACACTAAATGATTTAGTGACAGTCACTAAATACCATTTGTGTCCCACCTCGCCTGCCATTTAGTGATAGTCATTAAATCAACCAATCAGATACAACTTGTTTTTTTCTCAGCCAATCATAGGCATGGAATTATTGACAAACACTAAATGATTTAATGATAGACACTAAATGATTGAATGTAAGACACTAAATCATTTAGTGACTGTCATTAAATCATTTAGTTTCTATCATTAAATCATTTAGTGTTTGTCAATAATTCCATGCCTATGATTGGCTGAGAAAAAATAAGTTGTATCTGATTGGTTGATTTAATGACTGTCACTAAATGGGATATATGATAGACATTAATTCGAATATGTGACTGTCACTGAATAATATTTGTGTCCTACCTCGCCTGCCATACTATGCGTGAGCGTGAATGCACATGCGTGTGTCTCTGGCTATATGCGTGTGTCTGCATGTGCAAGTTTTTAAAACGTCAACACTACTTAATTTACGCGGAATACCTCATTTCGGGTTAAGATACAGTTTTCGTAGTGCACTTCTTAACTACACTTATGGAACATACACATAGCTTTTTTGCCCGCTTTACGAATACGCCAATCGTCACAACAGTAGGCTGGTCCGTCTTCCTCATCAATGCACGCAGCAACAACCTTCTTTTTTGGTTGGCAATAGACATGTTCGTCAGGAATTGGACTGCAAACGAAAAATAGGTATACAGGTTCAGATACAGATATACATGTTACACAATAATGTCATTACATATCAATAAATATAGTTTATCCCATATTATATATGACACCGCATCACGTGGGCAAATTAAAAAAATAACTTTTAAGGATAAATATGTCTTACAAACGTAGGCTAATCATCGCCTTACCTAGAAAATAATTACAAAAATATACAGTTTTAGCAAAAATGTAACCACTCGCTCACCCATTTACTCACTCACACACTAACTCACTCACTCACTCACTCACTCACTCACGGATTCTCTTGCGGCTTCTTGCAAGAAGGCGAACCATACCCCTCGTCTCTACATTTCCTGGCTCGACCAGCGAAGTTCCAGCAAAACGGAGCGAACAGCCCCTCGCTGTGTATTGTGCTTGCACGAGGCGGAACGCCAGCGAAACGAAGGCGAAGATGCAACCGCTCTCTATTTCCCTGCTCAGGCCAACGCAAGGCGAGCAGCGACAGCCCATTGTGCTCGGATTACGCACTGCTCTGCTCAAGCAACGAAGTCGCAGCGAAACGAAGCGAACATAGCCCCCCTTCTGTAATTAGCTTGCTCGAGCAACGACGTCCCAGCGAAACGAAGCGAAGCACCCGCAGTCTACAATGGTTGTTTGGCTCGAGCAACGAAGCCGAGCGAAGATCCAGCGCAACACGAAAGCGAACATGGCCCGCTCTGCTAATTGCTCGCTTGCTCGAGCACACCAAGCTCCAGCGAAACGAATGCGAACATCGCGCCCCGCTCTGAGTTTTCTGCTTGCCGAGCAAACGAAGCTCCCAGCACAGTCAGCACAAACGAAGCGAACATACCTCCTCGCAATTGCTTAGCTCGAAGCAACGGAGCCCAGCCGAAGTCCCGCGAAACGGAAGCGAACATGGCCCGCATCTGTATTTCGCTTGCTTCGGCAACGAAGTCCGCGAAGCTCCAGCGAAACGAAGCCGAACATACGGCCGGCTCTGTATTTCGCTTGCTCCAGCAACGAAGCCGAGCGATAGTCCACGGAATACGAAGCGCAACATGCCCCAGTCTTAATGTCTGGCTTTGCTCCCACTCTATATACGCCTATATAACCCCCCGCCTTGATAATCTATTTCATACTAACCCCCCCTTGTGATATCTAGATTGATATCGATCTCAGCCCCCCCCCTTTATATCTCTGTTATACTCATGATCATTAATGAAAGTTGGGAAACGCGCCCTCCCTAATGGAGCAATCACCGCGGTAAATTCGTAGATGATGTATGCTTTCACATGATTATCATCATATGATCATACATTAGCATGATTATCTTCAAAGAGAAATATAATTAACATGCAATTTTACTATTCCATCATAATTCAATTATTCCAAGCCGCTTTATACGGCTCGTTAGCGATATAGTCGTGTTATCTCGATATATTGATAATATTGTAACACCCATGCTAATTTCGGCTTGTGCGCTGTTGTGGTACCTCTGGCACCGCCATCAGCGACCATCAAGTTTTCAGTACTCATAGTCGTCCTATCTGCCGGAGTCTGACGGAATTGACGTTGGAAACGAGATTGGGTTGTCTGATTGCTTGAAGTCAACCTACCTGGATTTAGCTCAAAACCGGGGCCATGGTAAGCTTGCGTCAGGAACTGAACATTGAACTAATATACTTAGTCTTTTGCGAGATAAGAACTCATGACGTCACTATAGTCACAATCGCCGTGTAAGCCCTTCTACGCGCGGATCGAATTCAAATCCGCGAAAGTGGATCCGGTGAATGTAATAATGATTTATATTTTGAAAAACTGTAATATTATAATTATATTATCTTATTATTTACTGATTCGGGAATTTGGAAAAAATTCACTTAGACTAAAGGGGTTTCACTGCAGTCCCGGTTATTTAAAATGTGCAGTTACACGTATAGTCTTAGTAGCCTTAGTAAAAGATTAATGTGGGATATTTCTCGGGTAATTTTTCTGATTTTGTAGATGTACGGGATGTGCTGCAGTTATATTCAGATATGTGCGTATGTACGTGCGTGTGTGCGTATGTGCGCGTGTGTGTGTGCGTGAGTGTGTGTGTGTGTGTGTGTGTGTGTGTGTGGCGTGCGCCGCTGCGCGTGTGTGTGTGTGTGTGTGTGCTGTGTGTGTGTGCTGTGTTGTGTTCTGTGTGTGTGTGTGTGTGTGGTCGTGTGTGTGTGTGTGTGTGTGTTTAAAATAACTGCTACCTTTTTTCCTTAGGTTTTGTGTTGCAAACACCCTACGGATATCCGCTATTAAAATCAACGCAAGAATCGAGATAATACTGATCAGCTCGATCTCGTCACACGCAAACTGATTTTCTGCGTTTGAATTTAATTACGAAGGTACTTGCAAGTCTGTAGTCACATTCGGTGTGTTTTTGTCACGGTACGATGTCGTACTTGAGTATCTTGTTATTCGTGGTATTTGATTATGTGTAGGGTCACGACCATTACATTTGTTGACAATGGTAACTAAACACAGCTAATACCATAATATTATATATATATAGCTAATAGAAGTTGTTTCCGGATAACAATCAGCAAAGGTTTAACAGTGACAAATCAGCTTGTGGGCACAGCAATTAAGGTGAGAGGTCTACTGTACCCCGGGTACTGGCGGAACGTCCTGCAATGCGGTACGGTCCGGTAACTCCCGAAACGTACCCTGGTACATTCTATAATATGCCGGAACCGTAACCTCGCCTATTGCACTAACGAGTTGTAGGGAGTGCGCCTTACGGCCTACTCCCTAACCCGAACGCCGAACCATAACCTAATCGTACCCTAACCCTAACCCTAATCTAACCCATAACCATATCAATAGTGACCAAGGTACGTTTCCGGTATACCGCGACCGTACAGGATACGTTCCGGCAGTACCCTGGGGGACATAGACCTTATGAGCCAAAAGCTGATTACATCTGTCCGGGTTGAACGGCGATAAAAAGCAAAAACACAGCAAAAATAGGTAGTTTGCGATGACCGAATAATGAACCAAACCACGATGGCTTTGTTCGTAAGTACGGACAACTACACGATGGTATATCAACTAACGTACATGTTTGTTGAGTCGTCAGTGTAGTTGAAATTGAATGGCTCCCTAGACGTTTCGATATGTTTGGGATGCAATTGGACTCCGTACATGGTTATCTTTTTGACGTCTCTAGCACAATCCCGGACTGTTACTGGTGGAGTGGAGACGCATATAGTTCCTGTGACGTCGTCTACACTCCAACATACTGCGGATGTACGCGCATGCAAAAACGACAATCATCAGCAGCAGAGGGACAATGTACAAAGTACGTACATCTATAGGAATCTATTCACCAGTCCATTTATCTCTCCTTAATTCCGTCTATCGAGCAATCCATCCTCCAATCCATCCATCCATTCACACAGCCATCAATTAGTCGTATCTTTGCTTCATCACTTGCTTATTCGATTGATCCATTGATTAACTGATTGATTGATTGATTTATAGGTGGATTGATGGATTGCTTGAACTGGTATGATTGCGGATGATGCGGGAGTGAGTGATGGTGAGTGTGAGTGAGTGATGAGTGAGTGAGTGAGTGAGTGAGTGAGTGGTGAGTGAGTGAGTGGGAGTGAGTGAGTGAGTGAGTGA